>NW_027256887.1:60780936-60865936 GCF_029215685.1 Pituophis catenifer annectens | reverse complement strand
GCACCCAAATATTCAACCTCATTGTGGGGGGGGGGGGGAAGGTGCATCTTATACTCCAAAAAATACAGTAATTTTTCTCTAAAATGTGTACTAAATTCTCCACTAGAAACTCTTGTGCTAGCCAAAGATGCAAAGATACCTTTGCAAATGTGGGAATAAGCAAAGCTCAGCTAAAAATTCAATTTTCAATATAAATTGGCTTAATTTTGAGTAGATCTGGTCCTAAAATAACTCAATATAAATTTAGACTACAAATTTGTATGTGATTATTATTTTGACAAGATAACTACTGAAAAATATGCCATAAAGCCTATTACTTTTCAACTGTATGTTGCTTGAATATTTACTATTGTATTCATGGCAGTGAAGAGATGAACATTTGGTTCCCAGTTCCCAGTTCCCAGTTCATGTTCAGAATGATGAATTTATGCTCTATTTCACATTAATTTCTGTTTATCTATTTCCATCATGTACGTATTTTTATGGGCAGTTCAGATCTATGGTCAAATGTCCTTTATCTCCTAGGACATAAGATCTGATATGAAAATAAAATTATCTCTTTTGAATTCACCCTCTCAACAGTTTATTTCCCTATTAATAACTTCACACAGCTGAAATATCGTAGTTTTTGTTGTTGTTTCTATGGCAACCATTTCTGAAAGCACAGAATGTGCCAAGCAAAGCTAATGTTCATCAGAACATTTTCATGCATTAAATTCCATTAGTCATTTGTGTATGCTGTAAATAAACAGTCTATTGCTAGCCTTCGGATGAGTACAACAAGAATCCTCAGATTCAGATATAAATATTCCTATCCCTGAGTGACTGTAGAACCTCAAAGCCAAATATATAACAGTAAAAGCATTTTTATCTAACACAGTTTTAACCTACCATATCTTTCTGTGTAGTTATGTGTGAAGATGGGATCAGGGAAAAACAGATTCAAGTTTCCATGCAATCATGGAATTCACTTGCTATTTCTCTCAACAAAACCTATCTCACTCGGTTGCAGCTGAGAGACTAACCTGAGGAGTGACTTCATGAAAGCTTCTCAGGAAAAAAATGGGAGATACATGTAATGCAATAATAAATCATTTACTCCAGTGGTGAAATCCAGATATTTTTACTACCGATTCTGTGGGCATGGCTTGGTGGGCGTGGGAGGGGAAGGATACTGCAAAATCTCCATTCCCACCCCACTCCAGGGGAAGGATACTGCAAAATCCCCACTCCTGGGGGAAGGAGATTGCAAAATCTCCATTCCCACCCCACTCTGGGGCCAGCCAGAGGTGGTATTTTCCGGTTCTCTGAACTGCTCAAAATTTCTGCTACCGGTTCTCCAGAACCTGCTGGATTTCATCCCTGATTTACTCCCAATGTCTTGTTTACTACTGAATATGTGATTTAGTACAAACTTAGTTTATTTTCTACATACCTGTATTCCAGGAATTATTAGCAGGTGCCTTTGTACCTTTTGCCAATTCCTCTTTACAGACAGTAGCTGGAAATGTTGACTCCACAGCCGCAAGGCACGATTCATCCTCGCTGAAGGTGATCAAGTCCTTATACAAAAGAAAACTGGTAATTAGTCTAGCAAGAGTTAGAAAGCAGTTTGGAAGAATGTACAAAGGAGAAAATATTTTGCGGCATTCAACCAAATGGACAGAAAATTAAAAACTGTACTATTGTATGAATCAATATTAGGGTTTCATATAGAGATCTATTTCAGCTTTCCTACATGATACTTTATTTCAGACATAAATATTCCTATCCATGAAAGATATTGTTTATTGAAAAAATGGGTCCACAGATGTGAAATATATGTTTGGAACACATTTTATTCATTGATAGGTACCCTTCAAGCAACCTAATCGTAACTCTAATCCTAAACCTTCAGGCAAAAAGTGGCTTCCAAATGAAACATAATCTGAAACAAATAGGAGGTTTCTAAGTTTTTTCTTACATTTGGTTATTTCAGAAATGCAACAGCCTCTCCTCTGAAATTTGGATGTCCTGACCTGGTGGGAACCCATAATTATTCACATTAATTGAGCAGCCATGTACGTTTTCTAAATAAATATATTTTAAAGTAACTAAACTACAAATTTCCTGCTTGAGAATGTTTCTCTTAGATTGCCTCCCTTTCTAAATAAAATGTTTAATTTTGCCAACTCAGATTTAATTAAAAAAATAAACATTGGCTATTTACAAATCCTAGTTTCTTATCAACTGATAGGTGTATATTTAAAATATTTTTAGAATATTCTTACCTTGATTTCATTTTAAAATCCCTTTTTTAAATACTGAACTGAACTATAGAGAAAAATATTTCTAATGATTTCTTATCTAGATATTACAGCCAGTTGCTAGATCATTTCAGTTTCCCCAAGCATTTAAATAGACTGTTGACAAGTAATCATTTTATCATCTACCGTATATAAAGTTTGATTTTTATGTCCTTGCTGTTCCTTATCTCAAGAGTAAAGCTGACAGAATAAATCTTATATTAGTTTCCTGAAGCAATTGTAAGTAGTTGAAGCATTCGGGCAATAGTCAATTAGATTTAGATCAGACTAATTTCATTCCTATGAGCTGAAACTAAAGATAGTCAATCTCGCAGCCTCAAACACTCAGACTGCTCTCAGGTAATTCTGATTTGATCTACTATAGACCACTAGAATTTATGAGACACTATTGTGACACTATAATATGTCATAATGATTGCAGCCTGCCATACATTCAATAGAGTATTATTTGTATACTGTGGGCTTTTCAAACCACTTCCAGAGACCATCTGGAGTAAGCACTCCATGAGATATAAAGAATTCCTACCTGAAGAAAAATCAATATCTCCTAAAGAAATACAAATACTTCCTCCTTAAGTAGAGGATGTTTGTGATTTAAACACAAACAGACTGAATTTAATCCATGTACCAGTAGTGCAGCGGTTCTCAACCTGGGGGTCGCGACCCCTTTGGGGGTCGAACGGCCATTTTACAGGGGTCGCCAAAGCCCTCTCTCGCCGCCCCCCCATGCCTTCACTCACACTCACTCTCTGTTCTGTTGGATTGCTGGCCGTTCACTTACCCCGCCCACTCCCAATCTATTGCTGCCTCCTGAGTCCCAGCTGATGGCTAGAGGAAAAAAAACTGTTTAAATTCTTGCCGCGGGGCTTCAAAGGGCCGCCCTATAGCCAATGATGGGATTCTGCCAGTTCCGCCCCACCCCTTGCCCCGCCCCTCCGCACCACTATTTATTGCCAATAAATAGTGGTGGGCGAGGGGCGGGCGAGCCAACAATTTAACAAACAAACAATTTAACGGTTCGGTGTTTTTTTTGTAATTTTATTGGCCCATGGAGCTTCAGCATAGGCTAATTAGCCCTTGATTAGATCGGCTCCCGACTCTCAGCTGATTTGCTCTCAGCTGTTTTGCTCAGGGGTCTGCTGCTTGCTGGAGCAGATTTTTTTTCCCTTAGCTATGCTGAAAAATGAAACTGAAAGTAAAGCAGGCTGTTGGCTTTGCTGTTGCTGCAACGTTGGAAAATTAGGCAGGCAGATTTCTTTTCTTTTTCCTCACCAAAAAAGGTAGGTGCAAACAATGGGAAATTTAAGGAAAAAGAGGAGAGTTCAAGATTTTAAAACACAAAAGAAAAAAAGCTCTATTTAACTAGGGAATTGTAATAATTGAGATACTATTAATTGTATATTGTGTTGAAAGCAGAAATGGTTAAGTTGTGGTTTGGAGGAATATATGGGGGAAATTATTTGGTTTATTATTATTGGTAAATATAATTAATTGATTTATAAGAAATTGGATTGCATGGAAATAATTGGAATATTCATGTTCATATTGATTAATATACAAAAAAGTAGTTATATAACTAATTGATTTATATTAAAATGTTCAGTTTATATTAAACAACTGTAATATTACATAATTAACCAATGTGAGGATGGATATAAAAATAGATGACAATGGGAAGGGGTATAATATAGAATAGAAGGGAAAAATTGAATTTGATTAAGATTAGAGATGAGGATGAAGGGTAATATTGGTTTTTTACAAAAATAGATGAGGAATAAATATGGCAAAAAGGAAATATAGAAATTGTAAATTTAATTGAAATGACTAAACACTGTTTAAATTTGTGACAAAAATTTCATTTCTATTTACATCGGATCTGCAGTGTTTATACATATATACATAAAATGTCTCTGGTATCACTTTATCAGTCAATTACTACTTATTTATCATACCTTATATTCCCTCTTTAATTCTATTGTTCAACCATTCGTACCACCTTTCCCACACAGTATAATAATCTGAATTCTCATCGTTATTTATTTCATATGTTAATTTACTCATCTCTGCGCACTCCAGGATTTTTCCAATTATAAGTTCCTCTGGTGGCAGGGTTTTCTCTTTCCACAGTTGTGCGTATGCCAGTCTAGCAGCTGTGGTTATGTGTATTATCAAATGGATCTTTTTCTTTCCATACCCCTTTTTTACTATTCCCAGGAGAAATATTTCCGGCGTCAATTCTATGTCTTCTCCAATTATTTCTTGTATCCAACTCCAAATTTTGTTCCAGTATCTTTTCACTTCGGGGCAGGTCCACCACATATGAAAGAAGGTGCCCTCCCCATGGCCTCATTTCCAACAGTTGGGATGCATATTGGGGAACATTTTAGCTAATCTGGCAGGTGCTAGGTACCACCTGTGAAGCATTTTGTATTGATTCTCCTTATAGGTCGCAGCTCTAGTTAATTTATAATTTTTATTCCATGCCTCTTCCCATTCATTGAAATTTAGGCTATGTCCTATATTTTTCTCCCATTTTTCTCCCTCTTAATTGGTTTTTAGCTGACTCTTCAAATCTATCCTAGTTATATAATTTGGCCAAAACTTTTTTCTCCAGTCCCATCAAAATTTTATCTAATCCATTATATCCTAATTCCAAGCCATAATCTTCCTTGTCTTTCTGATATCTTCATTTTACTTGTAGGTAAGTCCACCAATCTAAATTTATACCTTGGTCTCTCAGAGTGTCAATTGATTTAAGGTTTCCTCCCCCATCTAATATATCTTTATATCTGCACATTTTCTCCATTGCCCACCTGTTTGGATAGAACAAAGCTTCCATCGTGGAGAGCCATTTGGAGACTTTTGTGTAGTAACGCTGTCTGATTCCGGTCCATGTTTGGATTAGGGATTCCCTGATTTTATGCCTATGGAAATAAGTTTTCTTTTTTTTGTCTGTATCCCACAAATATGCATGCCACCCCTTCTGGAGATCGTGGCCTTCTAAAGTTAGAATTCTCCTATTTTCCAAAGTGGCCCACTCCCTTATCCATATTAGCTTGGCTGCCTTATAATATAATTCCCAGTCTGGGAGTCCAAAACCTCCCATATTCCTTTTTCCCTGTAGAATTTTAAGTGAAATCCTCGATTTCTTCCCATCCCATAAAAACTCCCTAATGTTTTTATTTAATTCTAAAAAGAATTTTTTATCTAGAGTCACAGGTATATTTTGGTATAGGAATAGAATTTTGGGAAGAACGTTCATCTTGATCGCAGCTATCTTCCCTACAAATGATAATTTAATTTTCTTCCATCTGTCCAAATCTTGTTTCACTTTTCTAATTAGGGGAACATAGTTATCTTCCTTTAGGGATGAGCACCTTTTAGTAATCCAAATTCCCAGGTATTTTATTTTTTTGACTACCTGTAATCCCAACGATTCTTCTAGCCCTTTTTCCTGAACTTCAGTTAAATTCTTGGTTAGTATTTTAGTTTTAATTTTGTTCAATTTAAGTCCTGCCACCTCGCCATACTTATCCAATTCCTCTAATGCTTTTGGTCCAGATTCTAAAGGATCTTCTAATATTAGGGCCACATCATCCGCAAATGCTTGCATTTTGTAGATTTCTTTCTTAATCTTAAAACCTTTAATTCCTTCATTTTCTCTGATTTTCCGTAATAAGACTTCTAGGGCCATGATAAATAATAACGGTGAAAGGGGGCAGCCTTGCCTTACCCCCTTCCTAATTTGGAACCCTCTTGTCCTATCACCATTCACAAGAATGCTTGCCCTTTGGTTATCATAGATAGTTTCTATCATTTTTACAAAATTTGCTCCAAATCCCATTAATCTAATTTGGTTAATCATAAACTTCCAATTTATTTATTTATTTATTTATTTATTATATTTCTATACCGCCTTTCTCCCGTAGGACTCAAGGCGGTGTACAGTCAAGAAAAATATAGACACACAAACATCATAAAATTGCTAATTAAAATTGTTACTTAGTTTGGTCAATTAAATAAAACCCAGAATTAGATAACATTTAAAAAATCATTTGCATGTTTGTATGTTTAGCCCTGCCTGTTGGAACATCAGGGTCTTGAGGGCACGGCGGAAAGCACGGAGATCAGGGATATTCCGTATCTCCGGGGGCAGTTCATTCCAAAGGGTTGGAGCCCCCACAGAGAAGGCCCTCCCCCTGGGAGTCGCCAGTCGACATAATTTGACTGACGGTACCCTGAGTTAACAATTGACAGTTGACAATTCAAATTGTCGAACGCCTTTTGGGCATCCAAAAAAATTAGGGCCATCTGCTTTCCAGGATGCTCTTCATAATACTCCAGGGTGTTTAATACAATTCTCAGATTATCTTTAATTTGCCTCCCCGGAAGAAATCCATTTTGATCCTTATGTATCCAAACGTTTAATATTTTTTTAAGTCTCTCGGCCATTATAATAAATAATTTATAGTTGGTATTAAGTAGGGATATTGGCCTGTAGTTTTGAATTTGTTTTAGGTCAGCACCTTCTTTTGGTAAAAGTGTGACATGCATTTCCCTCCATGAATCTGGGATTTTTGCATTCATCAAGGCCTCATTGAAAATTTCCACTAATTTTGGTTGTATTTTTTCTTCCAATTTTTTATATATTTCCCCTGGGAATCCATCCGGTCCTGGTGCTTTGTTGTTTTTTATTTTGGAGAGGGCTGTTTTAAGTTCTTCCAGTGTTATTTTTCCATTAAGCATTTCCCTCTCTTCCTCCATTATTTGTGGGAGCTCAGCAATTTCCAAATATTGCTCTAATTTTCCCTCTGGGGCCTCCTCTTCTTTATATAAGGCTTCGTAATATTCCCTTACTCTTTCTAATTTCTCTTCTTCTGTGTTTAGAAGATTACCCTTAGCATCTTCTAATACATGAATTTGCCCTTTTTCATTTTCTTTTTTCAGTTTATAGGCCAACCACCTTCCCGACTTATTGGCGTTTTCAAAATAATATTGTTTTGTTCTTTTTATGTTTAGGGCTAGTTCCTCCTGGTCAAAGATGTTCATTTTATGTCTCCACATCATCCAATTTTGTTTTGTTACTTCATCTCCAGGGTTAATCTGAAGCTTCCTTTCTGCTTCTCCTAGATGGTTGAGAATGTCTTCCAAAGATTTCCTTTTTTCTTTATTTTAAATGCGTTGTAGGATATCACTACCTCTCTTAGATAGGCCTTCATAGCATCCCAGACTACTTCTCGAGGTGTTCCCTGGTTCTCATTTTCTTCAAAGAAGAACTCTACTTCTTCTTTCAATTTTTCTATGCATTCTTTGTCATTTAGTAATTTCACATTAAACCTCCATCTCTGATGTTTCTTTCTCTTTGCACTCTTCTAAATTATTTCAAGGGGGTTGTGGTCTGCCCAAATATTTGGGCTAATATCTGCTGACCTGATATCTAATCCCACCTTCCTGGTGACCCATGCCATGTCTATTCTAGACCATGACTTTTGCGTCTTACATCTGGATGCAGGGTTCGCCAAATGTCAATTAAATTTAATTCATCTGCTAAATCAAAGAATGCTCTTGGTAAATTTGTTTTTTTGTTTTTATTTGGTTTATTACTTTTATTGTCTTTGACCGAATCTACAATGCCATTGAAGTCGCCTATAATACAAATCTCGCTATGTGCCAATTTTCCTAATTGTTCACTGAGTTTTTGGTAGAATTCTCCTTGTTTTTTATTTGGAGCATAAATATTCACCATTAGCATTTTGGAATTACCTCTAGTGACCTTAATCATGAGAACTCTGCCCTTTGTATCGTTATACTTTAATTCAGCTTCTATTCCCTTTTTTACATAAATTGCAACTCCCCTCTTTTTTCTCTCTGCTAATGAGGTGAATATTTTACCGAATTTAGTATACTCTAGGCAAGCAGCCTCCTCCTTTTTTATATGGACCTCCTGTAAGCAGATTATATCTGGGTTTTGTTTCGCCAGCTTTGTAAGTGTTAGCTTCCTCTTTTTATAGTCATTCAATCCGTTAACATTTATTGATATTAATTTTAAGTTATTCATTCCTGATTTCCTTGTCTAGTTCCTAGTTCCTGTTTGTTCTTACGGCTCTTACTGGTCTTGCTCTTTTCCCTTTGACTTCTTCTTCTTCTGTCTTCTTTTCCTCCGCGATTTCTTCTTTGCTGTTTCGTTTTTGTGAGGTTTCTTCTTCTAAATTAATTGCCTCGATTTCCTCTTTACTACTCTGTTCTTGTTCTGTCCCTCTTAACTGGTCGAGGAAATCCTGAGCCACACTCAGACTGTCTATTTTTATTCTCCTCCCTTGCCAGGTGATTAGCATCCCTTCTGGCAAGAGCCATCTAAATAGTATATTCCTTTTATTCAGTTGCATGGCTAGGAATCTGTAGTCCTTTCTTACCTCCCTCACTCTTCTTGGCATCTGCTTTAATATAATCACCTCTTTTCCTCTGTATGTAATTTGCCCCTCTCTCGCTATGTTATACAAGATGTCTTTTACTTTCTTCCTTGCAAACCTCACGTGTACTTCCCTTGAGAGCCTATTTCTCCTCGCATAATTTGTTTGTACCCTGTAGATGTCATCCAATTCTCTAATAATTTCTTGCTTATTCTGTTGGAGCACTTCCGCTATCAATTCAGCCATTTTTTCTCCCAGGTCTTCCTCTTTGTCTTCTATGACATTTTGGAACCGTAGGTAGAACGATGCCCTGTCTATTTCCAGTTGGATTAATGAGTCTTCTAATTGCTTATTCTGCATCGTCAACGTCTGGTCTACCGTATCTAGTTTTTTCTCATTTTGCTCAATTCTTTGCTCCGCCTTCTGGATCCTTTGCTCGTTATTGGATATTGAAACTTGAATTTCATTCATCTTCTTGTCCAGTTTGTGTATGTCTGATTTTAGTTCAGAGTGGTTATTTGACATTCTCTCTTGCATGGCCATCATCGTTTCTTGTATTAACTTCAATGATGATTGGACGGTTTGCAGTGATGGTGTTGTTGTGGGTTTTTCCGTTTTTGGTAGGCCTTCTGTTGATTTCTGCAAAGCTGGGGAGGAGGTCATAGTTATAGTGGGATTTGAGGGTGTTTTCTTTCCAGTTTTCAATATCGTAGAGGACATACTCTTCATTTCTCTCAGAATTATTTTTTGATCTCTGATTATCCTCTCAATATTTCTCCAAATTTTCATTCACAGGTTGCCAGCCCTCCCCTTTTTTTTCCCCAATAATTTCATTGTTTTAGGGTACTAATATTTTTCCTAATTCTCAACTGATTCTCAGCTATGAGGAGGGTCTAATATTCCTTCCAATTCAAATTAACCAGCAATATCACTTTCCGTCGGACTCTCAGCTAAATAGCACTTAAATCACAATATTAATAATATCAATTGATTAATTACAGTTGATTAAATACTAGTTTCTTATTTATACTTAATTAATTTAACAGCTAATAAATAGTTAATTAATTGTTAAAAATTGATTCTCTTTGTGGGGAATTTGTTCAGGTCCCTTAAATACAAACAATATCTGTTGTTTCCTGAAGACTTAAATCACTCTACTTCTTAGAATATACAAATATCCTCTATCTCTTAAGTTCCTATGTTTTACTTAATTAATTTTTTTTTAATTGATTTCAGGTACAAAATAATATATAACTATAAGTGTAATAAATTACTATAGAAAATAAATTACTACAAATAAATTCTACCAATATAAATAGATACGGTTAGATGCTTAACAGATTAGATATAATTAGGCAAATATGTAATAGAATATAGAAAGATAGAAATATATCTATTATTGTAAATATTTATACTTATGACTTCTAACGTATAATTGTTAAAGGTAAAGAAAGATCAAAGTTTGATGAATATAAAAATTTACAGTATTTGTTGAAATTAATAGTAATATATAAAAGTACAGATTACTGCATAAAGCGTATCTAGGTTGGAGCAGGATATGTTTCTTTATTGCTCAGCCTCCCAATTTCTCCCGATCTTTCTTCTTTCCAAATTCGGAGGTCTGAGTCAGCACTCTGTGGTAGATCTCAGTGCTAGATTGTCTCAAGCCAGTCCTTCTAAGTGTTACTCTGTCCAGTCACTGAGATGGCAGCATTTCCTGTTCCTCTCCGCAGTCGGGTATAGACAAATCTCCACTACCTTATTTTCCGCTGGATCAATGCTGTAGACAATCAAAAAAAAGAAGATTTTTCTGGGTTCCTTTTCCTTCTTGCTTGCTAAACCCGCCAAATCTCTCTCTTTGCACAGAGGGTCTCACGCCAGTCTCACGCCAGTCTCTCTGTTCACAGCGCCGGCTTGTCAGGCTACATCTTCTTTAGATCTCCTTCTTTGATCACAATCGCCGCTTTTTCCCTCGCTGAGCCCTTATCGCCCGACTCTGCCGGCCCCTTCTCCGATATCCTCTTTACTTTAGGCAGGAAAGGTAGACTCCGATTTCACCAATGCAGCCTCCGAATCTCCTAGCTCCCGTCTCGTTGCTGGCTGCTACAGCTTCGGGTCAGCCATTTAAGGCTGACTCACACACGTTAGGTTGACAGAGCCGCCTGGTCTTGCGAGAAGCGTTTGCAATTCACTTTCTCGCTCGCCTGGCTCTCTCTATTGTCCGCGGGGCTCTCCGGGTCCTGCGCCCCCGAAGGGATCCCCAAAATGCGGTGACAGACGGTGTTGAGGAGTAGCGGTCACTCACTCAGCACCATGTCACTGCAGCTCACCAACCGGAAATCCTAAAGTTTAACAATTCATTCTTTATCTTAATATCTTTATATTTGTTTGGGGTTGGCTTTCTTCCCTTTCATCTTTTTTATTGTACAGCAATCTTTCTCCTCAAACCTACCACCTCTCTCTTTTCTTTCCTTCTTACTTTCTCTTCCTCCCCCTCTTCTTCTCCTCCCTACTTCTTCTTCCTTTCTCCTTCTCCTCCTCTCTTCCTCCCTCTCTTACCCTCACTCCTACTCTAATTTCCCTTCCCTTCCTTCATCCCTCTCTATTGCTGTATCCTTTTATGCATATGGACTACTCAGAGGGCTGAAAAAGTTATTTCTGACTGGTCCTCGCACTTTTGACCAGTCCTCAAACTTACGACTGTCCTCACATTTTACATTTTTGCCCTATCTTGTCACCATGGTGAAGAGAAGCAGTTGTGAAATGAGTGACACGGTTGTTAAGAATGCTGCACGGGCATAAATGTGAGGATGGTCATAAATGTGATGACCAGTCAAAATTGCGAGGACCTGTCAGAAATGACTTTTTTCAGCCCTCTGAGTAGTCCCTATACACATAGCCATGGCCACCCAGTCACATGACCAGTTACCCACGCCCACCCAGTCACATGACCTCCAAGCCACGCCCACAAAATAAGCCATGTCCAGAACCAGTAGTAAAAAAATTTAGAACCCACCCCTAGTTGGGGGTCACCACAACATGAGGAACTGTATTAAAGGGTCGCGGCATTAGGAAGGTTGAGAACCACTGCAGCAGTGGGTTTCAATTTCATTTGCTACCAATTTGCTCGTGGGCGCGTATGCATGATGCTTCTGCGCATGCACAGAGATGTCCGGGCGGGTGGACAGAGCCTCCCGTCGCCGCCGCTACCAGTTCACCCAATCCGGGGCGAACCGGTATCAACCCACCACTGCCATGTACATATGAATTTCTTCAGGGGTGAAATGCTCCCAGTTTGGACCGGATTGCCCAATCCGATAGTGATGGTGGTGGGTGGTTCGGAGAACTGGTAGCAAAAATCCCTGCCCCCACCCCCATGGCCAGCTGAGCCACGCGATCATCAGAGGCTTTTTTTTTTACTTTTAAAAGCATTTTTTCTACAACCTCTTCAGCTGAAAAAATGCTTTTAAAAGTAAAAAAAAAGCCTCTTATGATCGCGCGGCTCAGCTGGGATCGTCAGAGGCCTTTAAAAGCCTCTGACGATCCCAGCTGAGTTGCCTGATTGTCAGAGGCTTTTAAAAGCATTTTTTTCTGCAACCTCTTAAGGTTGCAGAAAAAATGCTTTTAAAAGTAAAAAAAAAATTGGCCACGGCCACCCAGTCACATTACCCCCCAAGCCACGCCCACAGAACCCATAGTAACAAATTTTACATTTCACCACTGAATTTCTTGTATCTCAACCTTTATCTGCAGCAAATTCTTTAGTAACTATTTATGCAATCTCGCATATGAAAACTGAAATCAATAAAATTTGGCATGAAATATTTTAGAACTATGCTGGAATGAGAAGCAGCAGTAAGAAAGCTTCATTTTTATTTTTTATTAAGTTTTATTTAATAAATTACATTTCATGTTAAACAGATAATACTGAAATTCACCATTCAAAAAAGGGATAGCACAACAAATCAAAAAATATATAATCTCTTTCAAAGTAAATTTCCTTTTTCAAAGTAAGAAAACTTTCCTAACCAGTTCTCATCCTAATTTTTATAAAATTCCCACAGAATATATTGTGTTCCAGGATAATGTATGTCTTCTAAATATTTTAAGCTTGTTATATTAATGGTGGTTTCTGCTGTTAATAAATTGCCCTCATGAGAAAGTTATATACAGGTCAGGACAGATAAAACATGGTGAAACAGACTGGCTCCCGGTTGGCAAAGGAGATGAGGTGGCATACTCTCCCCTTATTTATTCAATCTATATGCTGAATATATATTAAGAAAACCTGGACTGGAAGAAGATAAGCATAGTTTTATATTCTGAGAAGAAACTAATAACCTATCCTATGCTAATTACACTACTCTGGTAGCTTAAAATGCAAAGTATCTGCAAATTCTAGTAAAAATAGTTAAGGAGTAAAGTAGAAAAATAGGACTAAAATTAAATATAAGGAAGACCAAACTAATGCCAACAGGTAAAACAACAACCCTTAACACTGGTATTGAAGATACTAAAGGCACAAATGACCAGGCTCATATTATCCTACTATTCACATATTATCTGAAGACCCAACTCTCTGGAAAAGGCTCTAATGCTGGGAAAGGTGGAAGAAAATAAAAGAAGAAGACAGCCAAAAATATGCAGCAACAAGTGTACCATTGGGAGACTTGAAAGATTAGATTAGGAATAGAATGTCACGGAGAAAATCTGTGTGATTGCTGAGAGTCAAAAATGGCTATATGACACATAATCAAATCAAATCAAGAGCTATTATTTCACATTACTAATAATTGAAAAGCACACAGTGCATTTCATAGCTCTCAACAAAAAAAAATCTTAAATGCTCCCTATTTGTATTTTTAAGGAGGTGCTCTCTATTGTAACCTAACTTCAACTAGTACAGACCAGCTGAATGAAGGATTTTCATCAAATTTGAAGACTATTATTATGATCATTTTTTCTTAAGAAATACTTTATGTATAAAGAAGTAAAACAAGAGTAGATGTACAAGAAATCTATCACAAAAGTTATACGCCCCCAAAACATACACTTTAGCCATTTGGAAATCTGTTCCAAAGATACATGCATGCATGCATGCATGCATGCATACATACATACATACCAGTGGTGGGTTGCCCCCGGTTCGCACCGGTTCTATAGAACCAGTAGTAAAACCGGTGGGAGGCTCCGCCCACCAACCCTAATGTCACCGTGTGGCCCCGTTGCGAACCAGTAGTAAAGGTAAGTAGAACCCACCCCCGATACATACATACATACTTGTGTGTATATGTATTTATGTATGCATTTTAACATGTACATGAAAGATACCTGAAACAAATTGATTTGCTTCTGTAGTCAAAAATGATATTTATTGTCAATCATTTATAAGTGTGACACATTTAACATTACCTATGTTTCATTAAAAAAAACCTCACATCCTCAAATGTTGCACAACTGAGATATTTAAAATTCTTTTTACTCTTTGTAAGAAAAATCAGAAGTTACAAAAGTTGGTATGAAGACCATAGCGCAAACTGTTTAACAAACTGTTTCAAACAGTGCTTGAAACAGTTTTCTGAAGTAGAAAAACAACAGGTGTTAAAAGCAGCACTCAGTCTGGTACAGAAAACACTTTAACCACACATATAGCTATGGGGAAACTGAATTCAGCTCTTTGTAAACCACAGCTTTTGAAGCAATCCTAGAGGTATAAATAAAGAGAAGGGGGAGAAACAGCCACCTTGGGACCTGCAGCATAGGAGGCCTGCTACAAAGCAGCTCCCTTGCCATCTGCCCTACACATTCAACAAATCTGATTGCACAGGTAGGAACAGAGATCTGGGCTATAAACATCTAGATGATTATTCTGTAATAGCAAAGAGAATCTCCTATACTTTTTTGCAGCTATCATGCAGTTTTGCAACTCAGGCATGGTAGTCAGAGCGTAGATCCCCAATAAGAATTTGTAAGAAGAAGAATATGGAAGGAAGCAGGGGGAAGAGACAGAGGGAGAGGGAAGGGAGATGTTGCCGCCACTGCTGTTCTATACGTTCCCCTGTTTTGTTCCCAAACCAGTTATTTCCTCAGCAGCAATACCGTACACTGGAAGCAGAGTCCTCAGGGGCATATCCTATCAGAAAAACTCTTTAACTCTTTGCTGCCATCTAGTAATAACCTATATTTTAGTGCATTATTTTGGGGAGATCTTTCTGAGAAGAGAAACTGTGAGTGTTGTATGCACATATAGTTGTACTTTGAATGGGAGAGTGAGAAGAAGCTTTCCCCTCCCTAGAAGAAGAGGGAGAGACTGTTGGTGACTGAGGCAGTGAAAGGACACCTTGATGGGCCTAGTCTTCTGCTGCTGCAGTGTGAAAGAAGTGGCCAAGTAATCCTCCTTTTCCCACTTTCTCCTACCTTAAAAGCCATAGCCTTAGTTAGGGGAGAGAGGGGTGCTGAGTGATTTGTCTTGGAACCCAAAGAGATGCATCACCTACAGAGCAATGCAAAATAATTTTGGTTTGCCTTTAGTATATATTAATCAAGTTCACCCATCACAAATTCAACAGTTTGTTGTTAGGGAATTTAAACTCAATGAAACACCTAAAATTTATAAAGTGCATTATCAAACTGGAGTAGAGGGAGAACCTACACTTTTTGCTTAAAACTAAACTAGAAGAAGTCAATATTAGTTTTTATGTAATAATTCCAGCTTGACATATGGATGCTGGTATAAAGTTAAGGTGATAAAGTTATATTTTTAACCACTGTAATTTGTTAAAAACCAAAAGTCTCAACTAATACAATGGGTTTTCAATCCAAATGTCAATTGATGTGGTTCTTATAATCTGTCTCACATGTAACCTAAATCCGCATAACCAACCTGTCTTCCCCCCCATTTGCCCCTCAGTTTCATCCCAATTTAAATCTTACATCAGTCTAGTGACTTTGTGCATCTGAGGAAGGGAGCTGCAATTCACAAAAGTGTATGCCTTTTAATAAAATGTGTTAGTTAAAAGTGCTGCTACAAGATTTATTTTTTGCCTCATAGAATAACAGGATTCTCCTCTTCCTGAGAATGAGAAAGCATTTCTTTTTTTAACTACATTGTCAATTTGGGATACATCAAATCTTGTAAAGGACTTTTCAAAACAGACAAAAGCAATAGGAAAGAGGATTTTTACTGTTAAATGTATTGACACCAGCTCTGAAATCCAAAAGTGAACTTGCTGATACAGTAGAGAGGATCTGAATCTGAAGAAATGCATCAAACCAATACTATAGTCAGAATGGTCAAGTCAATCAAGAAGAAGAAACAAAAGCAAACTACAATTCCTTTAAAAGGACATGCAATAACTGTAATAGGAGATTTTAATGAGCCTGATATCTGTTGGAAGATACTCTGGTAAATATGGTCTTACTAGGGAATTCTGGGCTTGCTTGGTGACACCGTCTCCAGAAAAAATAGGGAGGCACCAGAAAATCATCTATTCTTGACTTAATACTACTTACGTAAATGGAAGCAATAAGAACAACAAGGAAAGGAGCCATGTAATGCTCAGAATCTTGGTTTTTGAAAAGTAAAACTGAGTGTGAGTAAATATGCAACTTAGATTCCGGAAACTGCATTTTAATAAACCCATAGCAGTGATAATTGAGGTGCCAGGACAGAAGAAGCTAATAGGAAAAGAAGCCTAAGACAAATGGGATTTTTTAAAAGGAGACACTAAAAGCACAAAGGCAAACCCCAGTGAGGATGACAGAAGCAGAAGCTAACACATCTGAACAAAAAGTTTTGAAAATAGAAAATGACACACTGATTTAAGACTTGGAAGTAGAACTAGAAATGTCAATGTTCTATTTTCAAGTTACAGTTTAAATGCTACCTGATAAAAACACATGGGCCAATAAAAAACTAACATTTGGGAAAGATTGGTGTTAAAAGTTAGGATGAACTGACTAGCTCAGAGCTGAAAACACAGCCTACCTAGATAAGCAACCTGCTTGGAGAAAAAGTACTTTTCTTTTGGTGGAACACGTGAGAATTGCCATTTCATTGAAGTACACATGCCTGTTGCTTTAAGCTTTATTTTCAAATATATAAATTTACTATTGTAAAATCACAGTAAACCTCCAATGTGCTCTTCTACAAATGAAACATAGGATTGGGTAGTATTGCCCTAAAAATTCTTATTATTCATGGAAGCGAAATATTTGCAACATTGGGAGATTCATATCTTGTTTTACCATCAGAGGCCAAGTGGCTATTTTATGAGTTGCAGTGGAATTATCATGATTTAAGAAAGATATATGCAAATATTCCTGCCTACTCTCCTCAGATGGAACAGAGTATATTTCTTCTTTTAAATTTGCATTACTTCTCCATTCAAAATATTTCAGAGATGTTGTCAGTTCAAAATACCATCTAATGATTTGTTCCCCTCTGTAATATTCTATGTGCTGCTGGTGGTAGATGCTCCTTTGCTTGAATGTTTTAAATGGAGGCTGGATAGACATTTCTTAGGGATGCTATAGTATGGCTTATTGCACTGGGCAGGTGCTTGAAGAGCTTCCAAAGTCCTTTCCAACCCTTTTGCATTCTGTGATTCTGTGACAGAGGATGGTTAAAAGTACAGAGATAGCCAGGAACTGCAGAGATGGTATCGGAAATGCTAATGCTCACAGTGATAAGAGGTTTGTGATGAATTCTAAGAATATTATATGTTCAAATTTAATGGAAGAGAAAGCAATTATTAGTTGCTCAGTGAAGATGACAAAATGTTAAAAGATAATGAAAGTTGGATAGGCTTATCTCTTATTTTGGCTCAATCTTTTTCATTGATAGGGCGTGTGTTCCATATGTAATCATAAAAACACACAAAGGGGTAAGACTAAAATTTGTGATTTGTAGAGTCAATGAATGCCTGCTGTATTTGTTTTGAATATGTGCCTTTCCATGCATAAGGCTGGCAATGATTCAATCTTGGGGATATATTTTGAAATTATAATGTGGGATTTCCAATAGTCTTTTGTGCACTGAATTTAATTTCAGCTATTGACTCAGCTACATATCTAGAGAAAATGTACCAAAAACAGATTTGTTACATTCCCAATGTGACTCTGGAGTGAGCAGGAACTGGGTAGTTCATTACTGTAACTCTTCTGCAAGAGTTTTACAGAGTAAAAGATGTTGTGATATGGAAATGTTTTTAGATTTTTTTAAAAAACCATACACCTGAATTTAGACAGAAGGAAATATATCTGATATTCCAAAGCACATGGGAGTAAATTAGAAAGGCAATTTCTACCTCATTGTTTATGTATCATGATAGTAAAACAAAGCCAGCCTAAAACTTTAATAATTTCTTAATGAAATAGTTTGCATATAGATAAGTAATTGAATAGATCTTTAGAAGGATAAAGAATACGCAATCTTGCCTAAACTCTCATTATATCATTCCTTAATTTTCTCATTGCAGTTTCTATTGTGCTTTGAATTTTTCCCAGAAAAATAAAGGATCAGTACAAGCATAGAAAAATATTAAAGAAAAGAAGAAAGGATAGCTGCACTGTGACTATACTTGAGGACACATTTATCAAAAGAAAAAAATCTTATCCTTGGAACAAATATTTTAGTTGCCATAGCATAATAAGCAGATATTTATGAAGGATTGGAATTATACAGAGATCTGAGCCAATTTCATTAAGATGCTGATGAAAGTTTTTCTGCTTACGTCCAGTTACAGTACCTTGGAGCATTCATCCTTTTCAACCTGGGGTGCTAAGTGTATCCATATTAAAGTAATAATGATCAGTATAACTGAGATGTTAATGACATTCATTTTTGTTTACTGCAGATCTGGTTGTAATTATTCATGCCTTTGCAATCTGCATATTAGACTAAATGTGTTATGCAAAATAATCCCTGAGATAGGCCTTAGAATCAAAAGGAGGGGTTAAAACAGAGAAAAGAAGCCTGAAAGAAATCAGGTGGACTCTCACCAATTCTCCTTTTTGGGATTCATCACTCACTACTGACTCCAGCCCCACCACAACTACTACATAGTCAAGAGTTTTCCCCTCAGCAAATCTCAGGACTTTTGAGAAAAAGATCAGAAACCTTTAGAGGAATCTTCTGCAACTTGTTGTCTCAAACTACCACAATCTCTGTCCAGCAAATTACAATTGCATAAGTAATTATGGAATTTTCTGGAGTCACCCCAAATTATTGCATCAAAATGATCAATTTACTTCAGTGATGATGTAATGAAGAAACTCCTTGTGTACAAATGACCTTACAGAAACCACTACAGCAGTGGTTAATCTGAAGATTTGCCAATTCCCAAATAGTTTTTGATAATCTGTGTAATTTTGTTTTTATTTTGAGCACTCAATTGGAAAACTATTAAACTTCTACAAAGTGTATTCACCTACAATAAGGAAACCTGTATACTGGATCACCAAGAAAGATACAAATAGCTCACATGCTAGCAGCTATTGTGTTAAATCCTTATTTATAGAACAAGAAATGAATCCACCATCTCAAGTATTATGACACGGTACATTATCTGAGTAAATGTTGACATTAATGACAATTAAAGTGATGCTTAATTAGTCAACAACAGTGACTAGAAACCATGAGGCGCTCACATAAGTGATAAATATGATTAACTAGGAAAAGTGAAGGAGGAGGAAATGAGAAAATATTGCCCAGGATTGAAATCAATATTATATTAATTAAAACACAATTAATTTAAATAGCTTGCTCAACAAGGTACTATTGGCAAATTTTGCTAATGCTAATCTCTGCAACTATAAAGATCAGCTGTTTTTCAGTTTTCCACTGATGTGTTATTGTTTTTTGTTGTTATAATTTCACATAACAACACAACTTGTATGAAATCTCCAAGTATTCTCATACAGAGTAACCTCTGTAGTTGGACTGGGGCAGGGGTGGGTTTTAACCAGCTTTACTACCGGTTCTCTTTGTGCGCGCGCTTCATGTGCAATCGCCTCTTCAGAGAAGAGCTGGAGAAGTACTGGGGCCTGAAGGAGAAACTTGAAAGGATATGGAAAATAAAGGTCAAAGTGATCCCAGTGGTGGTATGTGGTATGCAGCAGGGGTGAAATCCAGCAGGTTCTGACAGGTTCTGGAGAATTGGAAATTTTGAGTAGTTCGGAGAACCGGTAAATACCACCTCTGGCTGGCCCCAGAGTGGGGTGGGAATGGAGATTTTACAATATCCTTCCCCCAGGAGTGGGGAGGGAATGGAGATTTTGCAATATCCTTCCCCTGCCACACCCACCAAGCCACGCCCACCAAGCCACACCATGCCCACCAAGCCATGCCCACAGAACCAGTAGTAAAAAAAATTGGATTTCACCCCTGGTATGCAGTAAAGAGATCATGGTAGATGCAGGATATAAATTTCCACTATGTGCCAATGATCTATTCCAATTAATAAATTAGTCAGAAAATTGCTCTCCTTATTTCATTTCACTAATTCATAGGCTTAGTGCCCCATCTGATTACTCTATAAACTGGAGCAAATCCACTGGGTCTAAAGTAAGGATTTTTATAAGTACAGTGGATCAGATTTCAGGCAATATTCTGATTCTTTTGTTTAATTCAATCTAATAATTCCTAAAAAGTTGCTCAAAGGATATATCTCCATATTTTTACACAAATGAATGTTGACAAATGCTTCACCATTTTTTTGAGCATTTAATGATGAAAATGAATTTACCAATCAGAAGTTGAATTGTATTTTTTTACAAGTTTTCACTGTTTTCTTCATATTCTTCCTTGCCCATGACAAAGACAGACTGAAGTTGTCCTTACCTCTATTAATATTAAAATAGTATTTTCCTCTTTATTCTGATAAAGATTTTCACTGTTTAAACTACAGTTAGCTGTTGGGAAAAGTTAAGATTATGCTACACTTTCAGTTTTATCACTGGACTCTTCATGCCAGAGAAGCTGTTTAGAAATTGGAATGTTAATTCATATTGTCTGGACTTGTCCTACAAGTACCACAGTAAATACATAGTATATAAATACTATGGTAATGAAATCCATAGGATAGTTATTATGGCTTTAATTGATCATGGTTAATTGAAGATGTATAAATTATGCTTAGTTATATCTCCAACATTTGGAATCTATTAAGACATCAGGAACTGAGGATTTTCCATTCATTGAGAATGACTAAAATATTTATTATTATACAACATGGGAAGAATGTATTAACACTTGAATGGCTGCAGAATAGAACAAAATACAATAGAAACTATTGATTTAATCATCTGACCATATCAAAAGTATAAAAGTGATACAAGTATACAAGTAAATATAAAGAAAACAGTACATATTCATAACCTCACGGTTAGATTATTGCAATGCGCTCTACATGGGGCTACCCTTGAAAAGTGTTCGGAGACTACAGTTGGTCCAGAACGCAGCTTCACAAGCTGTCGTGGGTGCACCTAGATACACCCACATTACACCAATTCTCCGTGAGCTGCACTGGCTCCCTATTGGTCTCTGGTCACAATTCAAGGTGTTGGTTATTACCTTTAAAGCCCTACATGGCTCAGGGCCAGGTTATCTTCGAGACCGCCTTCTGCCGCATAGCTCCCAGCAACTGGTAAGATCCCACAGAGTTGGTCTCCTCCGGGTCCCGTCAGCTAAACAATGCCGGCTGGCGGGCCCGCGGGGGAAGGCCTTCTCTGTGGCTACCCCAGCTCTCTGGAACCAGTTACCTCCTGAGGTCTGGACCATCCCCACCCTATTGGCCTTCCGAAAAGCGGTGAAGACCTGGTGTTGATCTCGCTCTTGTGATCTGGTGAGATCTGGCCATGAATGGCGTGAATGAGTTTTTAATGTTTTTAATGTTTTTAATTTTTAAATGTTTTTTTATAATGATTTTTTAAAATGTATTGTGAGCCGCCCTGAGTCTTTGGAGAGGGGCAGCATATAAATGGAATTAATTAAATTAAATTAAATTAATAATTTGTCACTCTTATAGTTAATCCCAATTTGATCTATATAGTCTGCCCTCTTCAAAATGGCCTTTGATATAAGAGTACTGTCTTACTAGTGATGTGCAGGTTCATTCCCTGCAAAAAGTATGATAATTTCTCCTGGGTGCCCCATATTTTTTTTTTTTTAGGTTTTAAATAAGAAAGGTAAACAGACCTTTTTGCAAAATACAATCTGCAATCAAGGAGGCTATGTGCAATGTGTTCAACAGCTAGTGTACCACAATTATGCAATCTTTCTTCAGATGGAACCCCATGAAACCTCCTATATCTCACCATAGAATCTAGCTGTTCAAAACAAGCTCTAGAAAAAGCTCTTCTAAAGAGTTGAGCCATGTAAGTTGTTAAATACTTTTTTTTTTTACTAGGAAGCCTATTTGTGTCCAACCAGCCATTTCCTCTTAAGCAGACACATTAATGATCCTTTGTTGTTTGAAACATCTGTTGGCTTTCAGGTCTGACTGAATTGGATGGA
The DNA here is from genome assembly GCF_029215685.1 of Pituophis catenifer annectens. Classification (NCBI taxonomy): domain Eukaryota; kingdom Metazoa; phylum Chordata; class Lepidosauria; order Squamata; family Colubridae; genus Pituophis; species Pituophis catenifer. The sequence goes on along the minus strand of NW_027256887.1, from coordinate 60,843,704 downwards.
AAAATCCACATTATGAGATGACATTTGAAAGTTGGGCAGCCCAAGCATGAGGAGCATGTTATGCAAGTGCTCTATAGAACAAAACCTGGGTAATCTATCAAGATCCATAAATAAGGTCTTCAGCCAATTAACTTCTTTAATAACTAGATGGCTTGGTATATGGAATATTTATTCACACATCCCAAAATGCATTTCAACAAAGTGGACTATATCTGTTCCAATAAAGGCGCATCCACAATTCTGCATGATATATATAATCACTATTTGGCTGTTATTTACACTTTGATTGGAATTAGAGAACTTCGGTAGCTATGGTTGGTCAGTTGTCTTATGGTGTTAACATAGGCTGTAGCCCTTTAAAAACTTCTCTTGAAATATGGGAGCCAGGAATCTGTTTCTGCAGAAATAATTTCTAAGTATAGATAGATCTTAACCTGATCAATATGTTCCTTATCCAGGCTGAAATATACCTAGTCCACCTCTTCCCAAAACTACCTTGGCCTTGATCTTATTGATGCTCAGGTAATTGAGTGCACAGTATGAACTACATACTGCGTCAAATTCAATTTGTATGCCGCCCTGAGTCTTCGGAGAGGGGCGACATACAAATTGAATTAATAAATAAATAAATAATAAATACATCTGTACAGCACTCTTCTCATCCCTACCTGGGCGTATGATATCAATTCTGCAGAATTGTATTGCATCATTTGGCAGAAAGCAGAATGTTTCCATGTTCATTTTTATGTCTATCTGTCTGTCTATCTATCTGTCTGTCTGTCTAATCTATCTATCTTGAAAGGACTTTTGCATATCATTAATGCAAACAAAATGAGAGCTAGTATACATCCTTGTCTGACTCCCATTTGCTACTGTGAATTGCTGATATAATTGATATCTCAATAGAGGACTTTTTTCAACAAAAGGCCAAAGAACATTTAAGCAATTTGGTCAATTAGTTTGGATTGCTCAGCCTCTTTGTTTTGTTTGTTTGTTTGTTTGTTTGTTTGTTTGTTTGTTTGTTTTGATAAATGTGCCATATTATTTTATTAATTCTATTTATGTAGGTAATCTTTCTTCTTTATTTTAATTAGTCTGACATAATACAAACTTTTTTTAAAAAAAATGACTTAATCTGGGATGCATGCACTGTACACTATACACTATCTATCATTGAACAATGGTTTATTCTACAGGAGATAGTAAGTTATTGTTGGATGATTTGTTTAGAACAATTGTTTGAGCAATTACAGAAAGGTCCAACATTTGATTTTGAACAATGATTACTAGATATCTCTAAACAGCTATTAACAAGGCATAAAAGTAATCACAGATTACAATTTTTATTTCTAAGATCCACTACTTGGAGACTGAGAGACCATCTACTGCTGCTAGCAAATTAGCCTTCATGAAATTTTATTCACTCATTCTTGAGTTAGCAGAACATTATATTGGCATGAAATCTGCTGCTTCCATTGCTGGTCCTTTCTCCACTTCCCAGCCATTATCTGCTTGGATGGTATGAGAATAAAGAGGAAAATACTATTTTAATATTAATAGAGATAAGGACAACTTCAGTCTGTCTTTGTCATGGGCGAGGAAGAAGATGAAGAAAAGAAACATGTTGCCAGAATTTCCACAGTTACCAATTTATTTATTTATTTATTTTTTGAGATATCTGGTTTAAAGAGTAGTTACTTCAAGCAGATACCCATACAAATTCCCGGGCACAAGAATTACGAAAATTGCAAGGATTCTTTATCATATTGAAGAACCCCATAATACTATTATTACCTCTGATGACTTTTTTGCAATGATATTCAGTACTGTTGCTTCTTGGGCTATTTCTGCTTTGCCTGTCTGCTGGCTTTGCTCTGCTGCAGGTAATGCCTTAGGCAGCAAATCTGCCAAAGAAATAAATATACTGTAAGTGTGTGTCAGAGAGAGTGAGTAAAAAGGAAAAACCTCTCCAAAGTTAGTTAGACCCCCCCCAAAAAATAGGGGTTGCTGTTTTAGTATTTCCAACAGTAGATAAGCTAATTCACATGCTGAGACAGAATTGAAATTTCCGTAGAACTCTGCTGAACTTTACCATTAACTCTGCTTATGATCTCTTTTCCCCCCAAATAGAAGAAATTTATATAAAGAACAAAGTTATACTTTTTGGTGTGAAAAATATATGGGGAGGGGGTCAGAAAAATAGGCCCAGTATCATCCCTGTCACTAAATTTCCCTTTCTTATAATTTTTATTGAAAGTTTTGATGACAATAATAATAACTAATACAAACTAAAATAGAACCAAAAAAAAAAGAATGAAAAGGGGAGGAAAGAAAAAGCTAAAATGCAAAAATAAAAAGTAGAAGAAAAATAGAAAGAAGACAAGATATAAATATATATAATGTGACTTCCAAACTTAACAGCAGTTATAAGTACAATTACATTTTAACCTTTCTCATTACAGCATGACTCTCTTTTTTTCTATATTATACCTCGTCAAATCTTCAGAACCATAATTCATAAGATCATTTTTTTTCTCTTATATACAAAGCCCATGAGGAATTTTCAATCACCAGTAATATAAATATTCTTTTCTTTAATCAAACAGGTCAATTTAGCTATTTCAGCAAATTCTATCATCTTCCTCAACAATTCCTCCATTGTATATTGTGAAATATTTCCATCTTTGTGCATACAAATAATCTTTTCCACCAGGATAAAATTCTGGTTTCAATTGAACGTTAATCTTTAAAATCTTCTGAATCACTTTATATATTTGAGTCCAAAATTTTCTAGCACTTTACACATTCACCAAGCATGATAAAATGACCCTACTTGTTGTTTACATTTCCAACATAAATTTGAAACACCTCTATAAATTCTGACTAATTTTTCGGGTGACATATACCAACAGTACATTATTTACTAAACATGCTCCTTAAGATTAGAACGTAATGTAAATTTCAATGATCTGTCACTAAATTTCCCAAACTGTTTAAACAGAGTAATATTACTGCAGCATGGCACATAAATATTTTACATCAAAGTTACTGAAAAGGAGAAAAGTTACTGAAAAGTTCAGAGAACTTTTGAAAGATAATATCCTGCAATGTTACAACCCTGAGAGAGACTTTTTTGTAATCAAGAATGGATGGAAATATATAGTAATAAATAGACTAAAGCTACTGTCTCCTTTCAATATTAGCTGCTATTTTCAAATTCTCGTAACATCTTTCCTATATGCATTTTTTAATGTAATAAACTATTATTAAAAAAATAATATATTTTCTTGTCTAGCCCTTCAAGGTCCAAAACAATTACAGCTTAATTTATATTTCTTTCAGGGACAAGTACACTTTTTATGTGTCCATGCACTGCTTTCTCATTCATTATAAAGGGTATACAGTATCTTACAAAACATAACATGAAGCTTCAGACCCCACACGTGTAAGGTTCAAGCTGACTGTTTTATTTTTCTTTGCCTATTACTCAGGAATCTGCCCAGACTTGCTTTCCCATGAGAACTATTACCAGTAGATAAGGGTCTAAGGCATTCAGAGAAGGTCAGATCTAACCCTCTTGTGTTTACATAGAGAGTATAGGGTAATTCTATGCTTGAGCCCACCCCCACCCCCCAAAAATCAGGATGGTTGCTCTCCAACACAATCAATGGAAAAAGTTCCTCTTTTTGCTGAGCAGATTTCCTGATCTGCTCAGCAAATCTGGAGTAAAACAGTTTTTGTCAGAGTGTCATTAATGACAAACTGCAAACAGCATTGACCTGCATAAAAGTGCTATAAACTTTTTTTTTCTTTCATAAATAAAATAAGGTTCTTTGTGTCTAACACAATACCACTGAAAAAGAAAAACAAGAAATCCAAGAAGAAACTAGCATGGTTGCACAAAGACCTTTCTGATAAACTGAAAGACAAAAAGAAGAAGTACAAAAAATGGAAAGAGGGACACATAACTAAGGCAGAATATCAGCAGATAAAGAAGTCAAGGAAGCAATAAATAAAGATTTGCAACAAAAGTCAAAGATTTTTTTTAAAAAAGTCTTTAACATATAAATAACAAGAAAAAAGTCAAGGAAACAGTTGGTCCACTAAAGAGTGAAGATGCAGTAGAGAGGAAGTAGAGCTGCTTAATTCATACTTTGCATCAGTCTTCACACAAAAAGAAACTATGGCCCAACCTACCAAAAAGAACTGTAAAAAACAGATTAGAAATAAAAATTAAAATAAGCAAGAAAATGATATGAGAACACCTGTCTGACTTCGATGAATAAAAATCACTGGGACCTGATGGATTACATCCCAGAGTTCTGAAGGAGCTGGCAGATGTTATCTCAGAATCATTGTAGCACATCTTTAAAAAATCTTGGAGCACTGGGTAACTACCAGAGGATTGGAAAAGAGCTGATGTGGTTCCCATCTTCAAAAAAAAAAGGGGGGAGAGGGGTGAAACAGACCCAGGAAACTATAGACTAATCAGCCTAACATCAATACATGGGAAGATACTGGGGAGAAGGGGAATAAAAAACCAAACATCTAGAAACAAATAAATTTATAACTACTGGTAGTAGCCAGCACAAGTTTGTTAAAAACAGATTATGCCAAACCAATCTTATTTCTTTCTTTGACAAAATCACTAAATTAGTAGACCAGCAAAATGCTGTGGATATAGTATATTTAGACTTCAGCAAGGCATTTGACAAAGTAGACCACAACCTACTTCTTCTCAAGCTAGAAAAATGTGGGATAAACAGCATCACCACCAGATGGATTTGTACCTAATTGACAAACCATATTCAACGAGTAGTCCTTAACTATACTACATCTACATGGAGCTAAGTAAGCAGTGGGATACCATAAGGTTCCATCGTAGGCCCAGTACTCTTCAATATCTTCAGAAACGACTTAGATGAGGGAATAGAAGAGGAACTCATCAAATTTGTAGATAACACTAAGCTGGCAGGAATAGCCAACACCCTAGAAGACAAGCTCTATCCAAAAAATGGGCCCTATCCAACAAAATGAGATTTAATATGGAGAAAAGCAAGGTTTTGCACCTGTGCAGGAAAAACCAAAGGTATCAGCAGTGGTGGGTTGCTACCAGTTTGCCCCAGATTGAGTGAACCGGTAGCGGGGGTGGCGGGAGGCTCCGCCCACCCTCCTGGATGCTTCTGCCCATGCATTGCGCGTGCACGAGTGCGTCATGCCCACGAAGCAAAACGATAGCGACAGGTTTTGAAACCCGCCCCTGGGTACAAGTATAGATTAAGCGAAACCTGGCTCAAAAACAATAACTGTGAGAGGGACCTAGTGGAATCCTAGTGGACAATCACTTAAATATGAACTAGCAGGGTGCAGCAGTAGCCAAAAAAGCTAATACAATCCTGGATTATAAACAGAGGCATAGAATCAAAATCACATGAAGTATTAGTACCGCTTTAAAAAGCTTTAGTAAGGCCACATCTGGAATATTGCATCCAGTTTTGTTCACCACATTACAAAAAAGATGTTGAGACTTTGGAAAAAGTGCAAAGAAGAACAACAAAGATGATTAAAGGCCTAGAGACTAAAACATATGAAGAACGATTGCAGGATTTGGGTTTAGCTAGTCTAGAGAAAAGAAGGACTAGAGGGGACATGATAGCAGTATTTCCTAACTTACCAGCAATTTATGCAAACCTATATAGAAGAATCAGCATCTTATATACTCATGCCAATTGATAAAAAATATCTATAATTCAGATTTAAGTGTTCATCTCCTACAGTTCCTTCATTTGTCCAGGTTTCATTCACCTTAGTGATTTTCCAGACTGTACATTGGTTATAATTTCCCTGAAACCATACCCATTTTTACACAAGATCAATATAAGGGAAAACATTGAAAAGATAGATGCCAAAGCTTTATTATTGGTCTAAGGAAGAGCAGATACACTTGAAAGTGTTTTTCCATTAGATACCAACTATTAAATCATTTTAGTCATTTTATTCATCACAAAAGAGAATACAAATGTAGGGAGAGTGTTTCTGGATGAGACCAAAGGTCCATCTTAACATCCTGCTTTTTAAGCCAGATAGATGACTTTTCATTTAATGTGAAAACCTAGAATGCTTTTATATAGTTGTTTGGATGACTTAGCTAAGAGATACCTGGTTATGATAAAACTGAAGTTGCTGAAACTTTCAAATGCAAAAACATGGATAGCAAGGTAAATATTTACTGCTTACGTTGGACATTTTCTGATGGAGGGAGTTCTGAAATGGGATCTGAGCCAAGCGTAGCTGGTACATAAGCTTTGTTAGAAGGCTTCTGGGAGAAAAGCATGGCATGTGAAATGCGCCGTCTAGTCCGGCGCGCAATTTCACGTTCATTATGCATCAGTTGTTCATCTTTTAAAATAGCAAGAACTTGCTTAGCCTTCTCCCTTACATGGAAACCTGTTGAAAAGGAAATATTGACAAATTTGTAAAGCTTACTAATGCCTTCTATGGTTACTATATTTGTTAGGACTTTATGGATTTGGAAAATGCTGAAATGCCAGTAATGTAAAGAAATTTATACCTAGGGCAATTATCTTGTTTTTCAAATCATAATCACATCATATATATGCCTCTAATAAAAACTGGTTTGTTTTTTTTTCTAACAAGCATTTGTTAAACTACCCCAAGGATTATATGATTCCTTAGCTAAAGTAGTGTTATGAGAAACTGCATTTTTAGAAATAGGGGATGTCATGCAAATAGAGATTGAAATGTTATTCTCTGATATTGTAAGACATATGCTAATGTCTTAAAGATGCTTTCTCAAAAGGCAACTGGACTTTCTTAGTTTTATTTTTCCTTGAAGACTTTTGAAGAAGCTTCATTGGGTCTGGCAAGATGATGTGTGGGGAGGGGGGTGGGGAACGGAAGGGTTCATTCTGACAGGATTGGGAGGTGGAAGGAACATATTTCTTTGCAATCAACTGGTCATTAGCACGCTCTCTGAGAGCCACTGAGGCCACTTGAAGATTTATCTGTACCCACAAGGTCACCTCAGTAAGAGTGCAAATAGGTGTGGAATCTTCTTGGAACTGCCAAAAGGATTGTGTTGTAGACAGGAGATAGGTAGTGTCTTATCCTTTCTATCTATTGCATGGTATCCTAAACATTGTACATGATATTACATGGTATCATAAACACTGTAAAATGCACATGCATCAATTAGTGGATATTCTTCTACTATAGTTTGTAATCCAACCTAAAGCAGAATATCATAGACTTACATAATTAAAATTTGGTAATAAGAAATGAAACTTTTTTATTGAAATAGTTATTAAGTAAGTATCCTGATATAATTATTTATAGATCAGTTCTAACAATCAGAAACTAAAGAGCAACTGCATCTTGCAAGACAATGCAATAATTTATTTAAAAGGCACTGTGCCATTTATGTCAACAGGAAATAAAACAATAATACAGTGCATGGTTTTAGTGTTATAAATAAACAAAGGAGTTGTTCTTTTGTTTTACAATATGGATTTTTTTTCTCTTGTAAATCACATAAATAAAAATAACTGACATATGTAAATCATTAAAATTAAATTACTAAAAACTAAAATTAAGAATACCATGTTTGCTATACGATACAGAGATCTGACTGGTTTTGCTGTTAATTAAGAATTAATAGAGTCTTTCTTTTAATTTTGCATGGTGCCTAATTAGTCTACATGGCTTGTTGCCTGCCAAAAATAACCTTATAAATCCAATCAATGCCATATATGCAGTTTGTAAAGTGATGATGACACCAGCAAAAAACCAGTCTTCACTATCTATAATCTCTTGAATGATGTATGAGATTCGAGGATGCCAGTAGTGAGGAGAAAGATAGGATATTGCACACAAAGACAGATCAGTGGGAAGAGAAAAGAGAAGGATCATAGAATGACAATTATACAGTACTTTTGCACACATTTGAAAAGCCTAGTCATGATTGGTTTCACTTCTCCAAAGAGCTTTTGCTTTTGCATCAAAAATATTTCATCCTTAACTTCATTATTAATGCTTTCAGTGAACTGTCTTGTCTTACTAACTAGCACCAAATGATTTGACCTTCCTGCTATCCTGCTGTATATTCTCAACCATTTTCCCCAACACTATAATTCAAAGACATAATTTTTTCCTCATTTAACCTTTCTGACTGTCTGGGCGAGAGCAGTGCCTTAACAGTACATACTTTTGTTAGCAGTTTATCTACACTTTTAATATTTTGCCTAGATTTATCTTAGATTTTATCTTAGTTAAATCTTTAAATCTTTCTTTCATATTGTAGTCAACATCTGTGTGGAGTTTTAAGTCCAGAAATATAAAATGTGTAATTCCTTCCACTACTTTACCAGTTGGTATTTAGCTGACACAAGCAGTTGACCTAATCTTAGGTTTTCGTTCTTACTATTAGGCATCAAACTTACTTTTGCACTCTCATCTTTTACCTTCAAGGAATACCACTAGATGGTAACAAAAAGATAGAGAACACACTATTTTTACTGCCATCTATTGGTTCTCCAGGGGTTTGCAGTTCATATCTGGTATCCCTACCCAATACTAATGACAAACGCATCCATTTAATTTTAATGGATATATCCAAGTACTTTTAATCTTACCTTGATCTTTTCCTGCTTCATCTAGATGATGAAAATCTTTTAATATCTGAATGTTAAAGAAACCCTCTTGACAATGTTGTATGACTTTCTTTGATCCATTCTTGAGGAGATAGTCCAAGAGTGTAAGAGATTTGTACACGTGCCTCCAGTTCTTCCCATGGTCATTCATCCTATGCCAGATCATGTTCATAATCTCACAAAGGGAAATTGTGTTGTATGTCAGGTCACTTATCTCTAACATTAGAGAACTAGAAGGGCCCCAAGGGTCATTAGAAGTTGCTTCTCTGACTTTTATCTCAGCTTCAGAATAATTTTTCACAAGGTTTTTTACATGCCTTCTGAGTGCCATGAATGTAGCAAATTGTTGTTTGTGTTATTAAGCAGATGGGAAGCATTAAAGGATTTTTTCTATGATTGCTTTCTCTCTTTCCATTTTCCACTGCAGTAACCACTAGAATTCTGTAGGTAAAATAGAAGAAAATTTATGTCACCAATCAGAACTATACCATACAACAGGAGTCCCCAACCCCAAGCCACAGACATATACTGGTCTATGGCCTGTTGGGAATCGCACAAGCAGTGGGTGAGCACGTGAAGCACATGAGAACTAGATTGCGCAGTGGGCACACAAAACCATTCCCTCCCACCCCCGCCGCCCCCTTGCTGGTGCTGGTCCCTGGAGCCAGAAAAGTTGAGGACTGCTGCCATACAAAATTTTCAAAGAGATTTAATATGAAATACTTATCTTTTTTTTCAACTATTAATCAGAAGTCCAATACAACAGCTATAATTAAGCCTGTTCAATTGATGGAAAATAAAAACTGAACGAGTGCATGATACTGGTTTTTATTCTGTGTTTTAATTATTAAGTCCCCAGGTTACATATGAGATAAAAAAATGGAATGTAAAATTATGTTTAATCTTAAATTCATGATATGAATCAACATTATACATCTGGTTTGTTTCATAATCCTACAGGTAAAAGGTTATGGAAATGCGCTCAAATGGTGCAAGATACTTCTTCCTCTCTTATTCACAAGTCCCTTATATGCCCAAATCAGGTAAAATATGGATTAGCATTAACCAGTAGTAGTTGTAAAAGGAACACACCTATAGTATATTCTCAATGGTTTAGTAGATCTGAAATTATGTCTCTGTGTGTATACACACAAACATAGACACAAAAGAGTATCTAAAATTCTAGTGCCTGCTGGGTGACTTATTCATATGCACATTTACTGGTTAAAAAGCAGTATTTAATGCCCCACTAAATAATTACAATTTGAAAAATGCAGTTAGGAACAAAATATTAGAGTATGAATCGAGGAGTTATAATTCTCAAGCAGAGCAATTGAGAAATGCTGAAAAATTTTGGGCCTCTGCAGTAATATTAAATATTCTGAGGGGCTCTAAAGTAAAGAAGAAAAAGAAAGAAGAAAAAGTAGAGCCCATTTGCCTGACGGCCTCTGCAGGACTATGAAAATATTCCATCTACACTGATTAGCTTAATAATTGGAATTCACAGCTAGTGCCAGCAACCAGGAGAGCATTTTTGTGCTACAATGATGCCTTTAAGGACATCGCAGACTCTAAACAGCTTAAATCATTGTGAATTATCTGGTCACATCTTTATGAAAATTTCACTACTTCTTCCTTCCTTCTCTTCATTAATTAGCATCAAGATGTGTAAATCTCTAAAGAGTTCCTAAATCTCTATAGAATATTGCTATAATCATATATCAAATTGATTTCAAGCTCTAACAAGTATCATTCTTGGTCAGAGACAAAATTTATAATCAGATTTTACACACCCAAATGTCAAATATTACAATTCATAATAAAAATGTTCATTTTCTACATCACATATCATAATATTGTTGCCCTGACAGTTAAAGTGCTGTTTAAGAATGGTTTATGATCAAAATCTAGAGGTATTTGAAGAAAAGTATTGAGAAAAATTATTTGATAATGTACTTCAACGAATCTATTAAAACTTTCATCAAAAAATTTGCAATTGCTTTAATGTGCATCAATTTCTCACTGCCGAGAGAATCTCACTTTGGCACTGGTTACATTACACAGCAGCAAATATTGATCAGGGATCTTTCCACAAATTGCACATAACAATTGTGATATAAATAGAAACTTGACCCTTTTGCTTTTTCTATGTGTGTCTGTTTTTGGTCAATCTCAATCCCAACTTGTTTTGATTTTCAACAGAGTGCTTTGATTTCCTTTTATGGAATTGATGCCAAATCTGCTACACCAATCACTATGTAGTATAATACTGTAGAGCTGGATTTCAATCAATTCAAAATTCAAATGATGTAATAAAATCAATTAAAAATAAAACAGCAGCATACTGTATATGATAGTTACAATCTCTAACAGCTGTAGCATCCCATTAAAACATACTTGCCAGAACTTTAGAGACTTAATGCTCCACCAAAAAAAGTTAAAAGATGTGCCCAATCTTGGAGGTAAATTAGAAATTATTTGAATTTTAGGTACTCTCAGAGGCACTCTACTCAAGATATCAAAATGTCTTAAAATAAGAGATAGCATCTTTTATCCCAGCCTCCCTTCCAAATCTATATACACTTTATGTATTAAGTAATAGTTTTACTATTATAAAACTATTGTACAATGCTGTTATTATTTATCCATGACATAAGATGAATATTTTTTACATCACAAAAGGAAAATATAAAGCTACATACCCAATATAATTTCAAATAGAGGTCCATAAGGGGAGATTACATCTTGTCTCCAAACTACTAATCACAGTCCTATACAAAGTTTTCTATTCTATTAATCTTATCCTATTGTACCTGAGAAAACAATTCAGCTGTGACAGTTAAGCCATTTACATCTGTTTTTTAAACTGCCGTCAATCATTTGCAGAACCCACCTACGTCACCAATCAGAATGTTCCTACTATAGCCCCACCCCTTTCCTTGTTTCAAAGAGGTTTCCACCTGGACAATTATTGTTCTTAGGCCTATCATTTATCTAAGCCATCTCTACTGGTTACCAACTGTAGCTTTTTTTAAAAAAAAAACAGTTACTGTTTCTAAATAACTGTTTATTTTTCCTTATGCAAAAAAAGAGGCCACTTGCATCTGTGACCTAGATTGTATAATTTGTTAACCATGATTTATCTTTATTTCATATAATGAAACTCATTTATGATTTCTAGAATGCAAATCTAAATGAAATTTGTGGCTCACTTTGTAGAGGAATCAATAAAACGTATTTGTATATGTAACTCTTACTAACAGAAGTTTAACTGTGGTGTTGCTTTTAGATGGGAGACAGATTTGGCAAAGAACGCATAGTACTAGATAGAGATTTGGATTTAATAATTTTGGAAATTAAACCTGTTCTGTTTACCTATCATAGCAGTGATAAGTAGTCAATCTTGCGCTGGATTCAATTTCCTTTCTATAAAATATAAATATTCATGTGTTGGCTGGGGACATCTGCTTTCTACTTTGCAGCACAGTATGCACAGGCAAACCTTGGATATTCATTTAAGTCAATAAATAATGTTTTAATTAATCATGTATTTGTGTGCTGTTGAGATCTTCTACTGTATGGAATTCACAGTTTTGTTTATTTGTCTATTCAAGTTTCTATGCCAAAAAAATCAGAAAACTTTGAGTGGCTTACAGTGTCTTCACATAAGCATTAAAGTGAAAATCATTCAAACTGTGAGCAACAGCAAACACTCGTAACATGTTTTTTCTCTAAAGCAGCAATGGCATCAACACTTTGGGAAAAATTAAACATTTCATCTCTTCCTCAAACGTTGTCTGGAAGAGACAAATCTTTAATGGTTTTCAAAAACTTAATCAAGAAGAAGCAGAGAATTCTATCACTATAAAGGATCCTTTGCATACTTTTTCTTTCTGTTTTCATCAAATGGGCAGGTTCCACTTTAGCAACACATCTCTGAGATCCCCAAGCCAAACATTATGTAGGGTTTTAAAAGTAATAGTCAACACCTCGAATGACACCCACAAGGTAGCCAGCATCCAAAGCAGCTCCTATTGTAGAACTGTCACATGGACAAATCTCATAGCAAGCATCCATAACTACCTGGGATACTTCTGAATCAGCTGTAGGTTCCAAGTAGTCTTCAAGGGCAATCTCATGTTAGCTGAAGAAGCTTCTTGGATGAGAAGCGAAACATCTTCAAAGAAAAAAAAATAGAAAGTCCAGTTGCCGCTTTAAAAAAAAACACCTTTGGGAAAATCTAGGAGGAGTTAGGAGCACTAGAGAGCTGTAGGAGAGCATAAAGATTAGTATATAGCAGATTAAAACTATCACAGTACAAAGCATCTAGAAGGATGAAGTAGATGTTCATTAAGACTAGTTTATGGGCAATTCATCATCTGATGTATTTTAAGTGCTGCTGCATAGAACCTGGCAACATTATATACTTCCCTGGCAAGGGAATATCTTGATCAAGGCAGGACCTCAATTGCATCTCTTATTCAGCCCAGAGTGATGATGTATAACTAGATATCATTAGCATATTGATATCTAGGAGGCTGCAATATCAACCCTGTGGGGAGATTGACTTGGGTGGGGATGAAGCTGTGCAGCATAGAAGCTAATACATCACTCCCAGCTTGTCTTGAGATCAATCTCTCGTCATCACTTTGCATTTGCGTTTCTGTAACATTTTCTCTCTAAAATTATACCCTCCTAATTTCCTAGATGTAAATATAAATAATTTCCCCATTATGTAAACCCATGTTTAAATAAATTCATTTTCAAAAGTGGACAGACAAAAAAGAACTTTATTTCCTCCATAACCACTTTAAGTTCAGTCTGACTAAATTTTTGCTACTCAGCACTATTTGAAACATCCCACACTAAATTGCCCAGGAGCTCAACCTTTTCTCCCTCATCAAACCAACTGGAGCTCCCCACACTGCAAAGCAATGCTTCCAACCTTTGCAGATAGCCCAGAAGAATACTATGGTCATTTGCCAAATTCATGACTCCACCAGACGAACTTTCTCAAAATTCAGAACTGGCTCTGTTTTTTTTATTACCTCAGTCTTCCTTTATCATTTCCTAGCCCTTGAACACCCTTAAGTTCTTTTTGAATGTCTGCTACGGCTTAATTATGTTGGTGAAAAAATATAGGCAACTTTAACTAGGGAGCAGGATATCAATCATTGCAATAACTTCCTAGTTAGTTTCACAATATCCGTTAGAGGATCAGTTTTGCCATAAGAGGGAAGAAGCAGTATAAAGCCATGGAACTAATGAAATATTTTAGAGTTTCACTATCTATCATCATTATTTCCCAACTTTATATTTGTTGCTTGCATAAAGCAGTGTGCATGGAATTGTTGCCTCACTCTACCTCTCAACTGAAATGAGCTTTTCTTCTGTCTCATCCTCTGCTCCATTTGCAGAAAGCTCTCTGCTACAAGCTTCAAGCAAGGTTAGAGCTATTCTTCCAACTAACAGAGTTTTAAATAGCAACAGGAGGAATGGTGTGTGATAGGAAGTTGACTTTTTCCTATTACAACTTGACCTGCATTTACTTTTGCAAAAGACATACAATGCATATCAAAGCATATACTAGCGGAAAGGTAATAACAATGTATTCATTTTATAATGTCTGTTACTTAGGCAGATAGCACTGCTGTCATAGTTTGGAGGGGTAGGACATCAAATCCAATTTTCTGAGCTTCTTATTGCTTAGCTAGAGAGATCAGTTGCCTATTCTCAGAGTTTTGAGGCCAGCGCTGAAGATGCTGAAATGGTTTATGAATTGTCAGGTAAAAATGCAGTGAAATTCTGAGATCTTGCAATCCCAGAGCATCTTTTGAACTGTCACAGAGTCCTTGTACAAAAGTGGCTACATACATGAATATAATTAATATCTCTAATTTTAATCAGGTAAATAGCAGCTTTGAGAAGAGTGGAAAAAAGGATTAGGATTACAGAAAGGATTAATCTCTTCTCCATTTACAGTATCCATTCACATAGTTGTTATTAGTTCCACGAAGACCCATTGCCAGGCAGAAATAGAAAAATACAAATGCATACAATAGCATTAAAGAAGCAATACAACCTCAACATAAATAAGCATTGATAAAGCCTGTAAATTATTTCATAAAGAGAATTTAAAAACAACAACAACCATGTCACTTGGAAGTTTTCTTCTTTGCCTCTCATCTATTCCAATCTATCAAGAGTGCCCTTTTTCTAAAGAACAAATAATAGTCTAGGTTCGTTGCCTTCAAGTCCTGCTTATGCACTTTCTAGAAATATAACACTGCTCAAGATTACATAGATACTTGATCTTTTTCATGACCAGCTTCTTCCTTTTAAAATCACTAAGAGAACCTTAGTTCTCTAAGAGAAGGTAGACTGGAGAGCAGACAGGCATTGCTTCTCTTTCAGCATGTATTACCCACAAATTCTTTAACACTGTTTTCCCAAGACAAAACTGTAGAACCGCACTGGAACAAACCAAACTTCTACCTAATCCAGCAATTCTTTTCCAAGCTGATCAACCGTATGTCTACAAATACAACCATCTTATCCTGCTTAGGTTTTGTTTTAGCAGTTAATAGTCAATTCTTAACTATTTGCAAAAATAAATAAATAAAAGGGACTTTATTGCAAACAGTTAATAGCTGAATATCAATTGCTAAAAAGTATTTTAATTTGGATAGAATTGGAACTCTGTGTGTGTGTATGTGTGTGTGTGTATACACACACACATACATTACAAACTATTCTAAAAATACGAGTTCCAAGTATATTAGTAAAGAAAGAAGCAGACATTCTGCAAGCTCTGGAACTTAAAATTTTAAAATATTTTTTTTTATTTTACTAAGCTTTCGTAAGCCATCTGCTGACATTGTCAGAGTATTAAACAAAGAGATCTCTGCATTTATATGCCATTAATCAATTTGGCCATAGCCTGGAAGGGCCTATTACGCGTGCAATGGGTAAATTGATTAATGGCATATAAAGGCAGAGATTTCTGTAATGGTAGTTTAATACTCTGAAGATGTCAGCAGATGGCTGACGAAAGCTTAGTAAAAAAATTTTTTAACTTTTTTTAATTATTTTAAAATTTTAAGTTCCGGAGCTCGTAGAATGTCTGCTTCTTTCTTTACACACATACATATGTATACACATATACACATATATACATGCATACACACACACACAACATATATAATTTCCTCATACATATGTTGTGATTCTGTGTGATTTAAATGCCCTAATTGGCCATAATAATGAAGCACTGATAATCAAATTCCTTTGCTTATTTGCCAAATTTTGGGCAAGTGGATTGTATAAAAAACAGTCAAAAGATCAAAACTTCAACTATGCAGGCTCTTGTTTAGCTATTCTTTATAATATATTACATTTAATAATCTTAAATGGTACAACAGTCCATGATCATTCTAGTAAATTCACATTTACTTGTGAGTAGGGAGCAACTGTGATAGATTATTGTTTAGTACAGGTAGTCTTTAAATTACCTGTATTGGGGAATTGGGAGTGGAATTTCTGTTGCTAAGCGATGTGGTTGTAAAGCATGACTACATCACTTAGCAATGGAAATCTCTGCAATCCCAGCAAGTAAAATAGCTGTTGCCAGATAGAGGAGTGAAGGAGTACATGAGCATGCAAGTTGGGAAGGGTATGCAAGGATGCAAGTGGTGCATGTGAGGAGCCACACAGGTCAGGGAGGGTGTGCAAGGAAGGGGCATGATGTGGGTCAGGGAGGATGTACAGGGGTGTATAAGAGTTACCACATGGATTGTATACAGGGATGTGTGAGATGTGCATTTTGCTTGTCAGAAGCTACATGACTGCGGGATGTTGTGAATGTAATTGTCAGCTGGTTACCAGCCACCCAAATTGCTGTCCGATGGCTGGTGGGTATGCAAAAATTCATTGGCTGAATGAATATTTAACCAAGGACTACCTGTACTAGTAACTTTCAAATATCAAATAGTTATCTTTGGGGAAATGTCTTTCCTGTTGGCAATTCTAAGTACTTCTATAAAAAAAAATTTTTATTTTTAATAAGAATGGTTTTCTGGTTGTTTTTTTATTGGTGCTTGGTTTTTTCCTTTGTTTTTGTTTCTTTTTTTCTTCAGTTTTTTTTTCTCTATTTCCTATTTTCTCTGTTTTCTCTATTTCCCTCTAGTTTTTGGAATAAAACAATAATGAAAATGCAAATACTAAAATAAAAGTGTCAGAATCATAAAAACAATCAAAATAGCAAGATGAAAACCTCATCTAAAAAGTTTCAGGAAACTGAAAAAAATATTTTGCTACAAAGCAGATATCACTTAAATCTCTCTGAAGAAAACATTTTACACTTCAGGCTCAAATTACTTTTGGAGAATCAGAGGCAGGATCCAATTGCCTTGACTGCTAACTAGCAATATACTGTTTCCTTTCTTCTTGGGAATAAGGAGCAGTCCTACTATTTAAATAGGATAGCTGAGATTATTTTGAAATCTGTTCTGTCTAAAGGTTTTAATCATACTCATGTCAAAAGCACCAAGATGCTTCTGGATTGAAAGGATTAGGTGGTGATATCACCATTGCCCAGGTGGTGCTCAGTTGGGGGCTCCTTTCATGTCCCTGGCAGGAGCTGGAGCGAAAGATAAGAGCTCACCCCACCCCACAGCAGCACTGGAGTTTCGAACACAGACTTGCTAACCTCCATCCCAGCATCCTAACCATGTGAGCTACCATGCTCCTTAAGGTCTTAATTTTATTGTGCATCATTGCCTAAGAGGAAATTCTATATAGGAAACCACAGAACATAATGCAATTCTGGGCATAAAGAAATTTCTCAATCACACAAGACTGCAAAATGACGTATTATTTGAAAAAGAAAGAAAGAAAACCACAAGTTTTAACTAAGCCTCTACTGAACATTTCAGTTTTCAATGTCTTGTGGTTTGCATCTTAATTGTATGACAGGCGGAAGTTTAAGTTGGAGGGGAATATCAGTGATAAAAGCCTCATGAATGATTCTCAAAGTTCAGTTAGTCAAGAGCAAGAAATTTTCTCATGTGTTATGGAACACAACTCCACCATAATTTGACATCTTGAATCCTGTGCATGTGGGATCTAATAAACAGAAACAAATCATAGATTTTACTTGCCTAGATTCTCCTAAAGGTATGTGATCAATATTTGTGTAAAGTCTTTAAAAATAGAAGTAATAGGATTTAAATGAAATACTGCAGTATGGAGAGTCTCTGTTGTTTAGTCAGACAGCCAGTCCTTCTTTCACAATAAGGTTCTGGAAAATATTATTTCAAGATAGAACTGCAGCTCAATTTTTTGGTGAATCTGTCATGCTTGGGTCACCGTTAATTGCCACTGCTATTTCTCTTCTTCCTTTTACTCATCCTCAGCTTTCATAGAGTTTAACGAAAAGGAGCAATTTTGATTATATAGACTGGGGAATTCTGGGAATTGAAGTCCACAAGTCTTAAAGTTGCCAACATTGGACATTCCCGATCTAGACATTGACTAATGAGCTTACTCTTAACATTGCTAACTCTTATCCAATTCTCTGAAGCTATTCATGAGGTTTATTTGATGTTCAAACTTTATGTCAATGCACTCCATGAGATTTATAATCTCTTTTAAAAAATACTGTTAGGACAAAACCTAGAAATTCTTGCTGAATTTTTTTCTAATTCTAAAAAGTCAAAGAAGGAAATGCTTTGGTACCATTCTGATTTATGCATTGGTAGTCTCATTATCATGATTCATTAGTTTTAATGAATTCAAGAATATATCATACTTTTATCCTCCTCTACTTTGTTACACATTAGCAGTGAGAACAATTAATACTGTTTCTTTCTGATATATATTTGAAAATAAGTAATATAACACATTCACAGAATAAATAAATAATTGCTCTAAATTCAAACTGCTAGACAGCATTTTGTATTTTGTACTTATACTGTATGTTCTGGTATGCTTGAAAATCAACTGTGCATTCCAGGATTGCATCTTACAAGCCAAGAGATAAGCCAGACATATTACTGCATATGTTTTCTTCCTCTTCTGTGGTTCATTTGAAAAATCAAGACATAATTTCTTTCTGCTACTAGTTTTAATGGCTGATCTTTCTCATTATTTCTGCCATGGAAGCACCCAGGTCCTCTCTTAGCAAGAGACTTTTTGGTTCTGCCTCCATTTATATGATATGTGACAATATTATGCATCTTTATATAATCTGAAATAAAGCATCTTTGGGATAATCTAAAATAAAAACAATAGAATAAATGTTTTATATTAAATGGAACAAAGTCATAGAAAACTGACATCTTAGAAGCATGAAAATAGAAACTTACTTAGGCAATTCAAAATTTAAAGTTCGGCACAAAGTCATTGAAAGCAGTGATTTGCAGCACACGTATGTTTGAACCAAGTATCTCTTTCTAAAACAATAGTCATGCCTTTTGCAAGCATTCTCCAGGTGAACAAATTTAGGGGCAGTTTGCAAAGCAACCTTGCAAGCTTTATAAATGGCATGACTTCAAGAAAGGTGATACATCATTCACAAGATAAATTAAGTTAGAATGATGAAGTAAGCTCATTCAGATCAAGAATAAGCAGATGGGACTATGTTTCCTGCTGGGACTCAAAGACCTAGGTTGCCCAGTTTGATCTGTAACATCATGTTCATGAAGGGGGAAATGAGGTTAAGTAGTTGGTGCTTCAAATTCATTATGGAAACATATTCCTGAGTGGCTTCAGATAATTTGCTTAGAATATATGTGCTTTGGGGAATTAGCCCATACTAAGTCTCCAACATGTTTACTATACATACATTCTAGTGTTTAATTAAAAGCTATTTGTTGCATTCAGGTAGGCTATTTAATTTGTTTTTATGAGGAAAAATCTGTAAGCATGTATTTGCTGAATTACTTCTTCCTCTTCCCCCACCCCATCCCCTTTCTTCTTTAGATGGGAACCTAATGTTTTTCACTAATCCAATCTATAATACTGAATATTTTCACTGGAAATTTTCTTAGGGAGAGCTATCATTGGCCAAGAAATTGTCAATCCAATCCTGTGGATCAGTAGGCTATGCCTTGAGCTAGGGACAACACACTTTGTCAACACTTTGTCTTCGTACAGTACTAAAATGTACTTTATTTTGATATAGATTTATTTTTATTGCTTCATTGTTGTTGGCAATTACTCTGAAATCTATTTTACATCCTGCTTTGAAGTAAACTTAAATTTATGCAAAATACAGCAGGCAAGATGATCATATTGCTTGGCTCAACCTGGCTGAAAAACAGTAACTGTGAGAGGGAGCCAAAAAAGCTAATACAATCCTTGGTTGTATAAACAGAGGCATATAAACAAAATCAAGTGAAGTAATAATACTGCTTTCTAAAACTTTAGTAAGGCCATACCTGGAATACTGCATCCAGTTTTGGTCACCACATTACAAAAAAGATGTTGAGACTTTGGAAAAAGTGCAGAGAAGAGCAACTGAAATGATTAAAGGCCTGGAGACTAAAACATATGAAGAACGGTTGCAGGATTTGGGTATGGCTAGTCTAGAGAAAAGAAGGATTATGGGTGACATGATAGCAATATTACAGTATTTGAGGGGCTGCCACAAAAAAAGAGGGGGGGGGTCAATTTATTTTCCAAAGCACCAGAGGGCAGAACAAGAAACAATGAATGGAAACTAACCAAGGAGAGATGCAACCTGGAATTAAGGAGAAACTTCCAAAAAGTGAGAACAATTAACTAGGGGAACAACTTGCCTTCAGAAGTTGTGGGTGCTTCATTGCTGAAGGTTTTTAAGAAGAAACTGGATAGCCACATGTCTGAAATGGTATAGGGTTTCCCTGCTTGAACAGGGGACTGGACTAGAAGACCTCCAAGGTCTCTTCCAGATTCTATTCTATTCTATTCTATTCTATTCTATTCTATTCTATTCTATTCTATTCTATTCTATTCTATTCTATTCTATTCTATTCTATTCCTTTTGTTCCCTTAACAACTTGGTCCCTTTCCCTGAGGGAGATTTTCCTGGCTTTAGCCACCCTGCTTACATGCCTTCACCACTTTTAGGTATGGTGGTTTTGGCCAAGTCTCACACATTCCTTCCTCTGGCATCGCATTAAACAGGAGATGCCACAAAATGGGGCTCACTCATCACCCGCTCAGAGCATTACATGTTTTTCTATGTATTCTTGCCAATAGGTTTGCTGTCTAGTTGGCTTGGAGGTACAATATTTTAGGAAAACAAATCTAACACAGTGAAAGACTGAGGAGATTAATACAAAGGCAAATATTTTAAACAGAAATTTTTGAACAACTTTCCTTCCCTGGGATACCAAATCAGGTAACCAAGATGTGAGCCAAGATCTCCGGAGAAAGGCTGCATATAAATTGAACTAATAATAATAAATAAATAAATCAGTTCCATCCCTCTAGATCTTGGGAGATGTGAAATACTAGAGTCTTAAGCTTGGCTCGTTTTGCTTCAATGTAATTCTCATTGTTGGTTAGGTTAAAACAGCAAAGACCTTTAAAGGATTCACAACCCTGACCTGCCCTTATTAGTAGATGATCAACAGCCACATAATTTTGGCTATTTTGACTGCAGTCCTGATGTCTGTCATTTCCTCTGTCAGAGTAGTGATGAGGGACGATGTGAGGTTGACACTTTTAGGTAGGATTCACACCACTTTTCTTAGATCCATGTAAGCTCTTTGGGCCAGGGCAAAGCCTCCTACTAAGAAAAGGGTTAGAGTCATGACTTCTATTTTGGAGAAGAATGCCACGTCACTCTCACAACCAGAAGATAGTTCCAGTTTAAATCATGTTGATGGACTCACATGCATGGGGGGGGGCAGGGCAAATGGAGAAGTCAAGCACCCAATGACACAAGCCCACCCACCCACCCTCGCCCAAACTGTAGGCTGGGACATGAGTATGACACTCCTTCCCACATAATAAAATGAAGCCTTTAGGCAAAAATAAATGGATGGAGGCATAGGAAACATTGTAAACCTTTTCACAAGTAAAAACAGGAAAATTTGAGGGCATTGGGTGTTTATAATTCCCAGATTTGTCTGAAATGGTATATGGTCTCCTGCTTCAGCAGGGGGTTTGACTAGAAGACCTCCAAAGTCTGTTCCAGCTCTATTCTGATTGAATTAAAGGAGATTGAAAATTATTTCTAAATATAAATGAAGTACTGTAATACTTCACATTCATACCACCCACATTTATGACGTGTGTTTTAGCCAATCAGAGGCAGTGTAAAAATGGTTCCCAGGGTTGCTCAAACTCCTCAGCTAAAACAAAGCATGTGTGCTCATATTAAAATAAGAGTTACTGTTTAGAAGATCTGTATTTTTACCTGTGACGTGTCCTCTAAAAAAATACCAATCCCAGATCTCCTTGTTCTTAAATAAAAAAGCAGGTGAAAGAGGCAAAGCACAAGAATAATCAGAGAATCAGATGCTAGTAACAGAAAGTAGTACTGCTGATAAAATGTTTAAGGCCAAAAATCTGAGACCACAGTTTGTGTTGCGAAACTCTAACACAGTGTTTCTCAATCTTGGAAGCTTGAAGATGGGTGGACTTCAATTTCCAGAATCCCCCAGCCAGCGCTGCTGGCTGGGGGATTCTGGGAGTTGAAGTCCACCCATCTTCAAGCTACCAAGGTTGAGAAACACTGCTCTAACAGATCTTTCTGAAAATTTTTCTTTTGAAGTATTGCCTGTGAACCAAATCTACAAATCTAATTTTCAAAAAGAGTAACGAACGTCTCCACTTAACATTTCTTACCTTACTGTAAAACACATTTACACTATTTTATCTCAGCATTTCATCAAGATAGGATTTCTCTCTTTTTTTTCCACTCCAAATAATTTACCATAAAATCTGTGTGCATTAGAGAATACAGCAAGCCAGACATGTTTTTCTGTTAAATTTTTCTTTGTTAGGGAAGATATGTCTTAAATCTCTCTCTTTCTCTCTCTCTCTCTCTCTCTCTCTCTCTGTGTCTGTGTGTTTGTGTGTGTGTGTGTGTGTGTGTGTGTGTGTGTGTGTGTGTTGTGTGTTATAAAACAGCAGCTAATAATTTGTAGTGCTTGGTTAGCCTTCGGATTGTTTACATAAATGTACTAATAAGAAAAGAAGTTTCAGACAATTAGCATTCTCCAAAAACTTCTAAAAGAGAACAAGAATAGTTATAAAATCTATCAATTTTATATTTTGAATGGAACCTAGAAACAAAAAAAAAATCAATTATAATTGATAACATTATTCAAATCTTTAACAGTTTAAGTAGGTCTGTAGTGTTGCCAATTATCCAGGTGATGGGATCTAGGGGCATTCTCAGGAAAATCGAGATAGCACTTGTAATCTAACAGTTGACGGCCTGCCCCCTTTTTAGGTGAGTTGCACATAGGTAGGCCTTTTTTTGGATCATCTTAGATGCCCTTTGTAGGCTATCTTCCGACTGGATGTATTCAAGAGGAGTTCAGGCAACCATCTGGCTCAGATATTTTAATTTGAACTTCTGCACTGAGTAGAATGTTAGGCTTGATGGCCTAAATGGCCACTCCCAATTCTGTGATTCTATGATTCTGGAATGTATAAAACTAGATATACAAAGCTTTTAAATGAATTGATTTGCTAATAAAATAGGTAAAGATGCTCTGGCTTGTTTAAATTAGAATTAAAAAGGAAAACAAAATATTGAAAAAACCTCACTTTTAGTAGCACCAAAAATAAAAGCAGTTGCTATTATCTTTGAGGCCATGGCAGAAATTTGTAATAGCTTAATTTCATAGATTTAGAGAATATAATTTTAGAATTAATATATACAATGCATATATTATATATATGATATATATATTTAGTGCATGATTCATGATTCATGCATTGTAATACAATGAGTTCAGTTATATATGTAGGAGTGAGTTCCTGTTACAAGCTTATATTGGGAAACTCCAAAATGATGCTTGGAGATCTTCTAGGATAGTTTCTATCTTGTGGCTATCATGTGAAATAGGATACTCTAATTAAAACAGCTGTGGTTCAATTTCTTTTGTAGAAAATCATCATTAACAAAACAGAGTCTTTGAAAAATTGTAACCCTGCAGTTCTTTTAAATATTTGTAGAGGTGATTGATGATTGTGGTAGCAATTCAGTCATTTTTGAAAGTGTAATTGAAATCAGATTAGAAGGGTGTTCTGAGAACTATTTAAAGACAGCAATAGAAATTGTTAATCTCACAGGATTGTTGAAAAAAGTGCCTTCCTATGGTACGAAAATCACAGAGCAGCTGTTCTAAAACTAAGAGAACAGATTAGGAGACAGCCCAAGTCCCATTGCTGAGAAAATATAACAGTCTCTGGATCTCAAACACATGTTGTTTGCAAATAGCCTTTAACATTTTATAAAATGCTGTCTTTTCTACACAGTGCAGGATAAAATTAGAATGGATATCTTTTCTTGCAGTGCCAGCTGTTTTTTCTCTCATGCTTCTTTCTTGACTACTAATAGAAAATTAGTTTGAATGTCAGCTTCCCATAAAATAAATGTGTGTCCTATCTTTTAATCTGTACAAATTATTTGCATGATAAGGGACTATTCTGTTCATATACAATCTAAATAATCTCCCACAAGCCCCAGGGAATATTGTAAGTGCAGAGTACAATATGAATAACACAATCTTTATTACAAATCGTTTGGGGGGTTATCTATAGCAATTGTTTAGATTACTTGCTCAAAAAATAACAGTGGAAGTCCACATCAGATGTCATACAACTCGGAAAGTTTGTCCTTTATTAGTTATTTTAAAAATGCAGAAGGAGACAGACTGAAACTATTTACTAGTTTCTACCCTCTAATATACTAGGAAGAGAATTAGGAACTTTCCACATCCTTAAGAGAAGATTTAGGAATATCTCCTCCATAAACCAAGATTACAGTGGTTTTTGTGATCTCTTGGATGCGACGTTTCTCAAGAGTTGACAAGCAGGAGAAAGCATAACAATAGAGTGTAGGGTTTTCTCCTTTCCCCATCTGCCAGAATCTTACACACTGCTGATATAATTAATTTTTCTTGGTCTGTTCATACAGTAGGCAAATGGGGACAACCTTATCCATGGAGCAGGGTCAATTTCTGACAGATTGTTAATCTCCTGGGTTAAATCATTTGTCAAAACCATCAGCATTCATAGCAGATGTGTTTTTTTGCCAGCTGGTGATGTTGAGAATGGGGGAAGCAATCAAACTAAAATGATCCACAAATCTCTTTTCTCAGCACACTCTGAATAGGGAATGAGGATTCTGTCCTCCAGAACATTGGCTATTGGGATTGGCAGTGAGAACAGCAAGATCTATACTGTTTAATTTTCTGCTTGCAACAAATAGATGGAGAGCACCTTAACTGAGCTGGAGCAAATCCCTGTGTCAATTTATATTTTTAATACTAAACTGATTGTAACCAATTCTACACTCTGCAACTGACTAATTAAGTTCAAGATTATTTAAACTGCTCAGCCATATTTGTGAGATAAGGTTGCTGATGAAATAAATAAAAAGACTTTTATACTTTTTCCAATTTTCCAATATTTCAGCTTGCTAACAGGATGAGACAAAACTGACAGCTTGCTGGCACCATGTCCCCATATCTCTGCTTCCCTAGAGTGCTGGATTTGGAGTGGGGTGACCTATGTTGAGTCTATATGTTCTTCTCATTTAATTGTAATCTTGAGTATCCTTAAAAATCTTATCTTTTTTTAAAAAAAAAAACATTCAAAGAATTTCCCATGGAAAGCTTTCTTTACCATTCATTCCAAAATATTACTTTAAGTTTATCTGGAACCTTAGTCTGTAACTTTCTAAAATCAAAGTTGTAATCACCCTTTTGCTCTTTATTATAAAGATTTTTTAAAAAAAAAAAACGTTCTTAAACTTAAATCTTTCTTTTACTAAGGATTGAACTGAAAATTTATCCAATGGTGGCAAATTTGTCAATCCAAAGGTTCCTAATAGATGAAAAGCAGTTAATCAGCAATATCTGAAAGTGAGTTGAAAGGGAAGCATGCAAACTCGGTGTCCTGAGTTCGAAAGTCCTGATCACAGTTTGAGCAAGATGACTATTCCCTTATCTCCCTGAGCTCTAAATGCTATCTCGGCCTCAAAAGGAGCAGCTGCTGGAGCATTAGTGGGCAATTTCAAATCCTCTCCTTGTTTCTACTTACTGGCTCTTCAGTCTGCTATGGTTGTCAGCTCCACTTTTCACAGAGCCGTATTCAGTCAGCCATTTTCTTCCTCCAGAGCAGATTCTTTGCATTTACTACACTTATAATGATGTGTGTATATTTTTACATATGTGGCGTTTATACAATCAGAAATAGATTTTTTCAAAAAGTTTTTCTAAAACAATTTACTAATTAAATTAAAAAGTAAGGTCAACTTCCCAACTATCCCTGTTTATTTACAAGATTGGTTGTAGACATTTTAAGACCTTGGCAAATTCATATTGTTTAGCTTATTTTCCAACTTTGTTAGGAAGCTCAAAAAGGCGCCTCTTTCTTTTTTTTTTTTTCTTCAAGTTTTTGAACTTATGATTTTCAACCCCCGGACATTTCTTTTTCTTTTCTCAGACATTTTTATGCTGTTTACACTATGAAATTATATTTAACCCACAAGCAGGTGTGCTGCCTCACAGAGTGCACGCAACACTCTGACTGCTTTTTTGCTTTTTTATTATGCTTTTCAGAAATCTTTTTCATTTTTCTGCCCAATAAAATTTGTACCCCTAAGCTGGTGCCTACTCAGATTTTGTGTAGAGCTGGTCCCGTTTCTTTTTATATTTACAGCATTCAGCATTAATCAAGAATTATTTTTCTCATAGTTGTTAGAACACATACGAAGTCCATATAATAGTCATATAGTATATATAAAGTAATCCTTAAAGTCATTTGTTTAGCAACCATTCAAAGTTACAGTGGCATTGAAAGAACTGACTTACAACCAGTCCTTGCACTTAGAACTCTCACAGTATCCCTGCAGTTGTGTGATTAAAATTTAGGTGTTAGCAGCCATTGTGTATTTACAATGGTTGCAGCGGCCTGGAGTTACTTGATCACTATTTGTTACCTTCCTGCACTGCTTCCAACAAGCAAAATCAATGTGAGTAGCCAGATTTGCTTAAAGACTGTGTGATTCACTTAACAACTGCAGTGATTTGCTTAACAACTGTGGCAAAAATAGTTGTAAAGTCAGGCATGACTGACTTAGCAACCACATTGCTTTGAACACATTGCATGAAATAAAAAATATCTGAGAATAAAAATACCCAGATGTAGATATAAAAATATTATATATTACAACATTCTATGTTCAAGGGAAACTGCAACAGGCTGAAGCAGCCTAAGGCAAATCTAAATTTAACACTTAGGGCCAGGGTATTTGCGAGACCGCCTGCTGCTACCGATAACCTCCCACCGGCCAATACGCTCTCACAGACAGGGCCTCCTCGGGGTGCCGTCGGTCAGGCAATGTTGGCTGGCGGCCCCCAGGGGGCGAGCCTTCTCTGTGGGGGCACCCGCCCTGTGGAATGAGCTGCCTCCTGGAATACGATTGATCCCGGACCTCCGGACCTTCCGTAAAGCCCTGAAGACGTTTTTATTTCATCAAGCTGGCCTAGCCTAAATGGTTTTTTTAATTGGGATTTTAAATTTTATGGATTTGGGGTTTTAAATTTGGGTAGCCAATGATTTAATTCTTTTAATTATCTTAACTTTTGCATTTGTATGTTTTTTAATTTTGGCTGTTCACCGCCCTGAGTCCCTTCTGGGAGAAGGGCGGTATACAAATTAAATTAATAAATAAATAAATTAATAAAACACAAAAATGGCATTGAAGCTTTTCAGAACTACTGTGTCTTTAATTAAAAGTTTGTTGCCTGAATGTCCTGTCTCTTGTATCTTTTTTCTTCCACATATCAATTAATTATCTATAAACTGCCCTTCAAGGACCTCTTTTCATTGATCCTTAACTTTGTATTAGAGTTGACTGAAAAAGTATGAAATATATTTTGTAATCCAGTTCAATCTTAATCAGCTTTAGAGTGTTATATAGGATAATTTAATTTATCTAGTCTTCACTGACAAAAAATTAGTTGATAAGTGAATATAAGTCATTGGATACAAGATGGGTAGCAAATAAATTTCATAAATAAACAAACAAACAAATAATTCATCCAGATAACATTTATGTTTGATTTTTATGACTAAGTGTTAAATATGTACTTTACAAGAGAATCTTATGAATGCATGTTCGGGGAAGTGTCCCATAGAGCTTACTACTGGTTTACTACATTTGTCTATAATCCTGTGTACCCTTGCTTCATATTGTACTGAAAGTAATTCTAATCAGCAAAATTGAATTTACTTTTGAACAAGCATGCATAAAATTTATGGTGTAATTTCTCATTATTACCAAATGAGAATGAGATTACCAATACATCTTGAAAGTTTCTTCATGTTTGGCTGAATTGTGAAAAGTATTTACAAAGATAACTAGAACAGGTTTTTGTCATCATATTTCTGGCACCATACGTTCAGATAATGTGCAGTCCAGGATTTATACTAAGTCTCTACATAGGCAACTATAAATATACAGTAGATAAAAACAATTATATAGATAAGATCTATGGTGGAGCAGTGGTTAGAATGCAGTATTGCTGGCGAACTCTGTCCTCAGCCAGGAGTTCAATCCTGACTGGCTCAAGATTGATTCAGCCTTCCATCCTTCTGGGGTCGGCAAAATGAGGACTTAGATTGTTGGGGGCAATATGCTGACATTAGTAAACCATTCAAAGTTATTTAAAGCATTATGGAGTGGTATATAAGGCTAAGTGCTATTGCTATTGCTGTAGACTGGAATTCCTTTTGCTAAATACGTTTTGATAAATGCTTGATTACATGTACTGATTTCAAAAAGAATGGAGTAGAAGCATCCTTTCTAAAATTCTCATTTCAGTTTCTAAAAAGAGAACATGACTATAGTTTATGGCAATTCATGCAAATGAATTGGCATCCATACTGTGTGTTCATTTATTTACACTATAGAACATGTTCTGCAGTGTAATATTTTCCAACATGACTATCATCATGAATTGAAATTCATGCAGATCTATGAATAAAAATGGTTATAGAATATATAAAATACAGAATAAAATTTTACTTTGCTAGGTTTCATTCATAGAACTATAAGTTAAAAATCAAATGCTACATAAAAGACGAAAGAAACCTGATATATCATGGTACAAAATAGCAATAGATCAAAAGCAATGGAAGCAATACTACTATATTAAATGCACTAAACTTTCCAAGTCAGAACTTTCTCATTTCCCAAATTCTGTTAAATCCTGGTAATTTTAAATAATTCAACTAAGCCTGATGAGTTTTTATTTAAGAACAATTCCTGACTCCTTAAATAATTCACAATGTTAACAGAATGGAGCTAGCTGCCTTATTAGTGCATTTGCTGGCCACTATCCCATTATGATCAATATAGGTAAAGTTAGCCAAGAGGAGCACAGTGGTTCACTTGATTAGGATGCTGGGATGGATGTTAGCAATCCCACATTTGAGACCTGAATGCAGCCTGAGGCCGAGTGAGCTCTCCTTCACTCCAGCTTCTGCCACGGACATGAAAGGAGCCCTCAACTGGGTGTTCCCCAGGCAATGGTGATGTTACCAGCTAATCCTTTCAACCTGGAAATGCCTTGGTGCTTCTGACATGAATGCAGCAGCAGTTAACCAAGATTAGCAAAAAAGAAAGGTTGAGTGAGAAATGATGGTTATAGCAAAAGAAGATACTTCCTGACAATCTTTCTTTATATATTTATTTTGAGTCTTACTGCTGATGGCAGGGAATGAATTATCACAATGGCAGGTATAGATAAGTTAGGTAGAGTTGTGCTGGCTGTTGGGGAGGCAGATGCAGTCCATGCAAAAATGGCTATGGAGAATAGTGCTCTGGCTCTGCTTAAAGCAGCCAATAGAACCTTGGCAGTTCCAAATCGCTGACTGTCTCATCAGCTAGTTGATGAAGCCGACTAAATGGTTTCCATGGTGAGAATTATGTCAGGAGAAAAGGGAAACTGCTACTATCAAATCAACCAACTTCATATATCTTCTTCTTACTTTTAACAATCTTGATATTTAATACCTTCAAATAATGTTGTAGGACTTGATTTCATTTCTTTTCTTTGTCCCTTCTCACAAAATCTTTCAAAACTTTAACAAGTTTCTTTTGTAAATCCAATGTAGGAAAGTTATCCAGGTCACTCTTTTGGTTTATTATTTGTATATCCCTTTTAATTACCAAGACATCAGCCAATTTCATTTGTATACCCAGTATAGCATCTTATCCTATATCATTCTTGTGGTCTATCATTTTAAATCCACTTTCAAATAAATCTCAGTGTTATTCTTCTTCCATAACATCTTTTATGTGCAGTTAAAGTTAATTTCTGGGTCCAGGGTTCACAAATATTCCTCAGTACATCCAATTTTAAATATTTTGCTCCATTCTGTATGAGTAAGTCAAGTTTAAGTGTTCGTCTTGTTTATTTGTAGTCTTTAGTTTGTTCTGGTTACCTCTAATGTCCAACCTTCGAAGTCCCATTCTTTAATTTTTTAAAGAATTCAAAACAGCAGCATTTTCCTACAGAAAGCATTTTTATAATTAATTTTAAAATCTTATTTCAAATCCATCTGGATCCCTAGGCTGTTTGTAACTTTCTAAAATCAATGCCTAATGCCCTTTTGCTGTTTATTCCCAAACAAGATTTTTTGAAGTCTTTAAACTTATATTTAAAACTTATTTTGCTACTTATTGAAGGAAGTTCACCAGGTGCTATAAAACTAGTTCCAAAGTTTCCTAACAGCTAAAACCTAAAAAGCAATTAACAAGAAATTTGTGGAAGTGATTAGGAAATGAGGCTCAGCAGACCTTATATCCATATAGGCTGTTAATTTGACTAAAATCCTTCAATTCCCAGTTGCTCAACTCAGGAACTGAAGGGTACAAGTGGGCAATCTCAGTATCTTTCCTTTTTTCTGGATAGACTTTACCAAACAGAATTCAGTCTCTGGCCATCAATCTCGATTGCAATGCCATCCCTGCTCCTTCAAGGACATCTAGTTTGCTAAGAATCCTCACCAGAACTCTCTGAAAGACAGCATTTAACATTTGTGTGCTCTTTTCTATGAAGGTATTCTTTCCAGAATAACCAGTAGAAAGGAGCCCTGGAAAACATTTCCCAAAGAGAACTAACAATGCATGCTTCTTTCCATGCAGAATGTGCAGGCATCCCTCATCTTTCTGCTGTACTTCTTTTTGTCCCTTATAAAATTATATTGTGTCAGATGTAAATGCCTTATTCTCTAATGTGTAAATAGTATATGAACGGGGTATCAGGGGTTAACTTATTCTTCACTTCTTAATGTATTCATAATTCACCACTCCCATATCTAGCTCCACCCATTGTATATATAAGGAGCTGTATGCACCCACTTCCTTGCTTCTATCTGTGAATATTCAGTGAATATAGAATGCCTAATGTAAATAAAAGAAGATATATTTAAACCTTTAACTCTTGCTAAATTTATTGAGTCTGATCCTGAAAATATTGCAACAAGCTGGTAGCAGAGGATGGTTAATTGACTCAATAAATACTTAAAAATGTCTAAGAAAGATAGGCCCAACACCAGGGCATACAGCAAAGAAATGGAAACAGAACAAGAAATAATCAACGAATCCACAAACGCGATTTCGAGAGAATCCGAAGAATACACCACTGAAGACGAAGAAATAATAGATGAAAATGATGATCAGGAGGAAATCGAAATAGAGAATAACGAACTCAGGTCAGAGATATTAAAACTATTGAAGAGCCAGAAGAATGATGAAAGCCTCATCGCGAACCTCCAAGATATGCTGAAGAACAGCGGAGCAGCAAGAGAGAAGTACATCACTAATGAAAAATCAAAAGACCCAAAAATAGTGAGTGATATGACTGCAGAAAAAATTGTTGTGAAGAAGAAAAACGGTGATCCCGCGCGAAATTTTGAATGGCAGCCATCTTGGTTTCAACAGACCTCCAGGGTGAGCGAAGCAGAGCCAATCAGAAAACTCAATTCAAAATTTCTGGCGCGAAAAACATTATCAGACAACGAAAACGAAAAAGAAGATTCAAACACCTCAGAAGAATCAGAATCAGAAAGTGAAGGTGATTCAACAAACAATCAAATAAAATCAGCAATGAAAACGCTTTTTGCTGCATTTGGGCCAAAACTAAGAATTACTAAAAAGCTAACGAAGAAGCGAACGAGCAAGCCAATGCCTCAAGACCTGCCCGCTCCCATCCTGACTACGAGAGCGCCGACGCCCGAACCCAGAGAGCCCTGCCGATACCGCCCCACGCCACAGACCGAAGCAAGCACCAACGCACTCAAAAGAAGAGGAAGAGCAGCCGCCATCGTCAGGACTCCCAAGATCGAGCCAGAGACCGATTCGTCTGAGGAGGAGCAGAACGAGCGAGCCGCAACGAGGAGAACCTCTCACAACGACTCCAGGGAAGAAATGGACAACGCGCATGCGCAAGACTACGCAGACGGTCCGGGAAGACATGAATTGACGAGAAGACCATGCAGGCTCGTTGCGAGCATCCCCATGCCGTTTTGTAACTTTCTGCATTTACGAGACCACGGACTACCTCAGGTTGTAAGTAATGGACCTAATAATGTCGGAAATTTACCCAGTGACTTCCCAAAGCTAAGGATAGATGGCATTAATTTACAAGAATGGTATCAGCAGCTCCAGGTTGTCTTTATGAAGGAAAACTTACTATTTTTTATCACTAGTCCCCCAAAAAGACCTTGGACTCTAAAAATAGACTGTTTACACCATAGAGCATTTTTCTTATTAATATCTAGTGTATCTCCTGCAATGTATCACAGCATTAAGCAAAATCTGACTGTTTCAGAAATTATTCAATGCATGTTCAATTTGTTTCACAGTGACAGTGTAGCTACCACCACAAGGATGTCTAAAGATTTCTTTTCATCTAGGATAAAACCAGGGGTTTCCATAAGTGAGCACTTAATATCTTTAAACAAAATAAGAGCTGAACTGCATTTAAGGGGGGAGGTGATTTCAGACCAAACAATGAAAAGTGTTATTATCAACTCACTTGATCCATCATGGGACAATTATATGTCACATTTAGACACAATCAATCTAGGATACTTATCCATAGAAAGTCTATCCAATAAATTAATAGCAGAAGACAATTCAAGAAGGGATCGTTCTAACAATCACATAGAACACAAACCATATAGGAAAGTAACTTTCCAAGAAAAATATAATGAAACATTTAAATGTCATAACTGTGGATCCAGGGAACACAATAGAAGAGATTGCCCCAAAACTTCAAAAGAAAGACATAGGTCTGAATATAGAAACAAATACAATTATAGACAGTCTTCCATGGATAGACATAGATATAGAAGCCCACCAAATTACAAAGAGAATAGAGGGGGCAGAGATAATTCAAAGGATAGAAAATCTGGTTCACTGAATGGATTAAATAAACAAGACAACACTAACATACAGCAGAATGAGAACAATAATTGGCTTATTGATTCTGGAGCAACTAATCACACCACTAATAACAAAAATATATTGTCCTCATTTGTAGAAGATAAATTTGTAATAAAGGTAGCTAACCAAGAAAAGGTTCAAGTATTAGGTAGAGGGAATGTAACCTTGCCTGGTCTAGGAAAAATAGAGGGGGTATTGCTAATACCTGAAATACCTCATAACATACTAAGTGCCATAAAACTAAGTAGAGATTCTGATATTAACATTGTTTTTTCTAAAGGAAAAGCGACTTTGGAGAAAAATAAAATAGATATAGGCACTGTGATGATTAAAGGAGGCCTACCTTATCTGATAACAAAGGAAAAATGGTTGCATAACATTGATTCAAATATGGAAGATTGTATTGAAGTAGATGATGGAAACATTAGCAACAGTGACAATGATGAATGTAAAATATCTCATGATCACAAAGATGCACACAATGAAAAAAAACCAAAAATAGGTAAGCCAATTCATGATGAGTGTGCTCACATCTTACATAGGAAGTTAGGACATGCCAGTTTTCCTGTAGTACAAAAAATGACTGAACACGCAGAAGGTGTTAAAATAAAAAATTGTGAAAACTATTTGGAATGCTCAGTATGTAAATCCACAAAACTAAAAACTAGCCCCAGGCCAAGAAAATCTACTAGATCAACCAACAAAATTTTTGATTTAGTACACATGGACTTAGTTGGTCCACTAACTCCATCAATCACTTATAGAAAACGTTACTTCTTGACCATAGTAGACGATTATAGCCGCTATGGATTTGTTTATACATTAAAACACAAAGATGAAACCTTTCAAAAATTTAAAGAATTTTATAAATGCATAGAAACACAACACAATATCAAAATAAAACAAATCATGACAGATAGGGGATGTGAATTCATGTCTAAAGAATTCTCCCAATGGTTAAAGGACAAAGGAATGTTACATTACACATCTAGTCCATTTTCTGCATTCCAGAACGGGATTGCAGAGAGAAAGAACTCAACATTACAAACCATGATTAGATGCACATTGGAAGATGCTGGCTTAAGCAAACAATTCTGGTCAGAAGCCCTACATTATTCCAATTACACACAGAATAGAACCTGGTCCAGCATTGTAAATAAGACACCATATGAAGTGATGTATAATAGGAAACCAAAATTGGCACACATGCACATATTCGGAGTCACTGCAGACGTACACATACCTAAGCAATTAAGAAGAAAGGGAGAGAACGTGTCCAGAAGACTCAGATTTATGGGATATGAGACAGGCACTAAAGGGTACAGATTCATTGATAATAATAACAAATTTATAGTCTCCAGAACAGCTGTGTTCCATGAACAGGCCAACTGGTCTAAAATACATCTTAATGAAATATTTCCAAGTAACAACAAAGATACAAAATCTCAAGAGAAAGGGACTATAGAAAAGCAAAATATCAACAAATATAAAAACAAAACCAAAACATGGATAAATAGCCAACACAAAATAAAGACAGACACACTAACAAAAAAGGAAGCAAGATATTTGCATGATAACAATAGTAAACCTGAAAAAACAATTAGAAACACCAGAAATCAGATGCCTAATAAATACAAGGATTATATAATGCATATGGATGGTGAGTCAACGACACCTAATACATATGAGGAAGTGTTAAAGCTCCCTTGTAAAGAAAAGGAAAAATGGGAATTAGCAATGAAAAAAGAGATGGAAAGCTTACAAGGATTAAATGTATTTACACCTGCAGTTGCACCAAAAGATAAAACAATTATTGGTACCAGGTGGATATATAAAATTAAGAACTTAGAGGGAGGCAATACCCTATACAAAGCTAGACTAGTTGCACAAGGTTATGCACAGAAATATCCGGAGGACTATACTGACACGTATTCCCCCACAGTAAGAACTGAGAGTGTCAAAACAGCTCTAGTGGTAGCATCAGCACTCAATCTCGATGTATTCCAATATGACATACAGACTGCGTATCTACACGCAAAACTAGATAAGGAAATATATGTAAGAGCACCTCACAGTCAATACACAAACAAGAATGAGACTTGGTTGTTAAACAAGAGTTTATACGGGTTAAAACAATCTGGTAAACGATGGTATGATTGTTTAGTAAAAGTACTTAAAACCATGGACTTCAATGCCACCACTGCTGATAACTGTTTCTTTGTCAAAAAGGGTGATGATTACATAGAATTTGTATTGATCTATGTGGATGACATTTTATACATAGGAAAACATAAAGAGAGAAGAGAAACTTTTGTGACTAAGCTAAGTGAACATTTCTCATTGAAATCTTTAGGCAAAGTAAACAAATATCTTGGTGTTCAAATTAATAAGACTAAAAGAGGATTCAAAATTACTCAGAGAGATAAGATCATAGAGCTCTTAAACAAATGCAATCTAAGTGATGCCAAACCTTGTGATACTCCTATGCAGACTGATTTTCTAAGAAATGCTGATGAATCATCCCCTGAATTTAAAGATAACACATTTTATAGATCAGTCATAGGTTCACTTCTTTATATATCTAATTGGACAAGACCAGATATCGCTTTACCCCTCAATTTATTATCCAGACATGTCAGCAAGCCAACAATGTACCACTGGGGAGCTGTTAAAAGAATATTAAGATATCTGAAAAATACACTAGACTTTTGTTTAATGTTGGAACCTAACGATAATAAAGAACCAAAGCTTACATGTTACGCAGATGCGGACTGGGATGGAGACACCTCATGTAGAAAAAGCACATCTGGTTATATATTCCTCTTAAATGACTGTCCAGTTTACTGGTACACTGGTAAACAAGAATTAGTGGCCACTTCAACGACAGAAGCAGAATATGTTTGTTTATCTAAAGCTGCAAATAACCTTGTATGGTTTAATGATTTGATTTCAGATGTTTGGAAAAAACCTGCTTTGCCTTTTGTTATGCATGAAGACAATAAGGCAGCTATTGAAATATCTAGATCTGACGCCATTGGACAAAGGTCCAAACACATAGATATAAAATTTAAACATGTGAGACAATTATCTCAGGATGGATTTATTAAAGCAGTGCATTGTGAAACTTCAGAACAATTAGCTGACATATTGACAAAACCTTTACCTTCTAAGCAGCATAAATACTTAACTTCTAAGTTGTATGTTTTGTACTGTCCTGAATCTGAATGTAATTGGTGTTGCATAACGAATCGGCATTTAGAGGGGGATTTGTCAGATGTAAATGCCTTATTCTCTAATGTGTAAATAGTATATGAACGGGGTATCAGGGGTTAACTTATTCTTCACTTCTTAATGTATTCATAATTCACCACTCCCATATCTAGCTCCACCCATTGTATATATAAGGAGCTGTATGCACCCACTTCCTTGCTTCTATCTGTGAATATTCAGTGAATATAGAATGCCTAATGTAAATAAAAGAAGATATATTTAAACCTTTAACTCTTGCTAAATTTATTGAGTCTGATCCTGAAAATATTGCAACATATTGTATTTGAAAACAGTAAATGTTCATCTGTAGTTACTGGTTAAGTTTGAGAACAATTGTCATGATAAGCTTTATATAACCAGTTATCTAACTATCAAGTATAAATTAAGTATCAAATATAGCAGTGGTGGGTTGCCCCTGGTTCGGACCAGTTCTATAGAACTGGTAGTAAAACCAGTGGGAGGCTCCACCCACCGACCCCCGACATTATCAGGAAGCTTCTGCGCAAAAGCACATGTGCACGGCCCCGTTGCGAACCAGTAGTATAGGCAAATAGAACTCACCCCTGAAATATAGGAAGAAAAATTAATAAGAGAGAGAGAGAGAGAGAGAGAGAGAGAGAGAGAGAGAGAGAGAGAGAGAGAGAGAGAGAGAGAGAGAGAGAGAGAAAATAAATTCCAAGTTAAAATAATGATAATTACAAGATAGTGTTGCAAAATTTTCAGACTGAGGAATAAGGTGTTGAAATTGAATTTGGTAATCGCAAACCAATTTATATTAGAAAAATGAATCAGGCATACATTTGCTGAGTTCCAAACTTTCTCTTAAAATTGACAAAGAGATCTTAATCCTTATTACAGATAGTTCACTGTTTTATTTGCATTGAGCAAGTTATTTCTTGAGTGAAGGAGGGTGGGTACGGCTGGCCATTTCATCTGTGATTTTTGTCTCAACTTTATTAATTTGATGATTCAGGATGTCCTATATAGTATTGTATAAACATTAAGCTTTATAACAGTTATCACACAAATGTATGGATTGTTTGTTTTATCTATTGTGTACAAAAAGTCCCTCTTTATCTTTATAATATTTATTTGTTTTTCATTGGTAAAAAAATAAAAGGCAGAGTCCTAATAGTCTTTGTCTGAACTTGGAAAGTTAAGAAGGGTTGGATTCAGTTGGTATTTAAATGGGAGATGTCCAAAATTAACTCCTCCTTGGAGGACATTTTCCCTTGAACTAAGTTTCTTGGCCAGGTTATTAATCTCCAAGCCTTATTAATTTCTCTATAAAATGAGTATTGGGAATGATAAATTGCAGAATCAAAAGAAAATTTAGAGCTCAAACTTCAACTCCACCTTTCAACAACCTTCTTTTCCAACCTTTTATTTTGTGAAACAGTTTCTCAAAATTCCAAATCTACCTGTTTGGAACTACCAGTAGTTTACACCCACTGAATAGTAATAATATACAATAGAGTTTCTTCCTATAGTGTTAAATATGTGAATAGTAAGTTGGGTTTAGAAATAAATGTAGCAGAATTATTTCAGTCAACCTGAAACTGTAAAATGACTCATTCATACACTTTGCACAAAGCTTCAAGTATTGTTAGATGCACTCTTAACAAATAGGTCAGAAGATTTTGTGGCTCCCTGCTGTAGATCCTCAGCAGATAAAATTCTCACAAAAGTGGTCGATTTGTGGTTATTTCTGTAGCATGTGCTTGAGTTACACAATAAAGCTACAACTAGCTGAGCTGGTAGATGACAACCAGACAACCCTTGTCTTCCTGTATGGTCAGGCAATTGCAAACCATTCCATAAATGCTAAGCCAAAAAATCTATTGCCCCCAGGTCTTTGCTTTTTCTTCTAGTCCTATGCAGTAGATTTTAAACTATGTTATAGTTTTAAGTTAATTTTAAGTTAACATTATTAAGTCTGTGCAGAGATGTACACTGAAACTAAAACTCATTTTAAAATCTAAGCATATTTTTAATGGAATAAATAAACTAGACACTTGAAAAATAGAACCAAGAGCCAAGGGAACAATAAGCCTGAAACAATGACAAAGTAGGGAGAGAATCTGCAATCAACTTCTGTTCTTCAAAATATATGTATGTTAGTAGTAAAGTAAAAAGGGGGGATAGAGATTAGAGTTCATTCCAAGAGACAATCAAAAACACTTCCAATCCTTTCTATATACATCATCAAACAATATTAACTGAAAACATTCTCTGTCCTCTATCAAAACTTTAATGTCATTGTTCAACGTTATTTGAATATTTTTGTATATAAAGGAACCCAACAGTGCCCATATGGTCTGTGTGTGAGTTTTAGCAAACTACATTTTGGACCACACAGAGCTTCCAATTCATCTTCTAAGACAACCCCAAATATGGTGCATTACAAGAATCTATATATAAAATGATAAGTGCATGAGTCATTTTGCTATGGTGCCCCAGCTCCAAGATCCACAACTGACACATTAGCCAGAACAGATAAAGGCCCTCTGGCCACAGCCTCTATCTGTGGCTGTAGGAAGAGCAGAAAGTTCAGGAGGATCCCCAGATAGTGGAGCCTTTTCTTAAGTTGTTATGTGACCCCATCCAGAGTCCATATTACAACTGGCCTAAGGCCAGGTTGATCACCAACAACAGGAACTGTAATTTTTAGAGATTTAATCTCTAAACAATCAGAGCCAATCTGATCTTGTTTTGAT
Organism: Pituophis catenifer annectens; assembly: GCF_029215685.1. Classification (NCBI taxonomy): domain Eukaryota; kingdom Metazoa; phylum Chordata; class Lepidosauria; order Squamata; family Colubridae; genus Pituophis; species Pituophis catenifer. The sequence continues at coordinate 60,804,360 of NW_027256887.1, read as the reverse complement.
CCATTCAGATCTTCACAGTCCCAAGGCACCCATTATGTTTGTCTGTTATCTAATTTCAAGGAGAGGGGGAAGGGGAGAAGAAAACTATGCCATAATGACATTAATTAAAGTTGCATGCCTATTAAATTAGCATTCATGCAATAGATAGCAAGTTATGCATTGTGATGTTAGAATCAAGCTCATCGTAGATTAAGCATCTTAAGGTGCTTCATAAACATTCCCATGAAGTGACTCAAATAGATTATCATTATCATTATCATTATCATTAAAACCAACAGAAACAGAAATGGGATTTAGGAAAAATCCTTTTCTGGTGCTTAAAAGACCTCCTGGAATACTATCAAAAGGATAGTGTGCATCCCCAAAATTAATGTATGATTGAATGAGTCTCATTAGAATTTTAGATCAATTGAGTTTTTCTCCCTCTCTCTCTCTTACTAAGGAAATCAACCACCCATGTAGTACATTTTAATGGTATTCTACTGGCAATTTTCTCACTTGCTTAGGTTAGTAGAAGCTAATCAGGGAAAATCATATAAACCATCACAGTCACTATTGAAATACATAGACTTTCACATTGGTAATAGATATATTCTTTTTTAATGTGTATTACTCTTATTTATTTAAATTTCCTCCTTTCTTTGTCCTGCAAAAATGGTAGTACCAGATTACTCGCTCTTGCTAATGATTCCTCTCCTTTACCGCCTGTCTGCTATAAAAAAAAAATGGAACTTCAAACACTGAGAAAATATTTGTTTCATTCATACATCATACCTAGCCATAATGTGATGGCTCACTTTGACTTAATATATTGTGTAAATTCAAATATAATAGTTTATTCTACAAACCGGTTAAAATGAGCCATAACTTAATATGATGAGTAAACCATTTTTGATTTTATGTGCGGTGGAAAACTGTATTTAATTCTATAAACAACTAACTCTCAATCATTAGCATAGGGAAACCTAACCAATAAAGCCAAGGCTTTTCTGTAATATAATTTTATTAATAGTGATTATTAAAGCAGTTAGGCAATCCTTGTCAGAATTCATGGAAGGTTACCTAGAGGGGCTGCTGGGGCTGAGGGAGGTACACCTGCAAGCTCTCGTGACAAAAGCAGCATTGCAATATCATGCCACAAGCTGCATCCTTTTGGATTTGTGTGGGATATTATGACGGACATAGAAATTTATTTATTTTATTTATTATTTATTTATTTATTATTCAAATTTCTATACTGCCCTTCTCCTTTCGGACTCAGGGCGGTGAACAGCCAAAATAAAAACATTTATACATAACATTACAATTAAAAACAGATTTAAAATAATTAATAAATTTGGCCCATAATTTAAAATTTGTCAATTTAAAATCAGTATCAAAATTTTAAAAACCAACTCTAAAATCAAGACAGACCAGCTAACTGAAAAAAGTAAGTTTTTAGGGCCCGACGAAAAGTCCTGAGGTCGGAGATCACACATATTTCTGGGGGTAGATTGTTCCAAAGGGTAGGTGCCACCACAGAGAAGGCTCTCCTCCTGGGGGTCGCCAGCCGGCATTGTCTGGCCGACGGCACCCTGAGGAGGCCCTCTCTGTGGGAGCGAACCGGCCAGTGGGAGGCTATTGGTGGCAGAAGGCGGTCCCGTAAGTACCCCGGCCCCAAGCCATGGAGCGCTTTAAAGGTGATCACCAACACCTTGAAGCGCACCCGGAAGTCCACTGGAAGCCAATGCAGCTCGCGCAGGAGAGGAGTCACATGGGAGCACCCCGTCGCTCCCATAATCCCCCGCGCGGCTGCATTCTGCACCAGTTGGAGCCTCCGGGTGTACCCCAAGGGGAGCCCCAAGTAGAGAGCATTACAATAGTCCAGACGAGAGGTGACGAGTGCTTGAGTGACCGTGCGTAGGGAGTCCCGGTCCAGAAAGGGGCGTAACTGGCGTATCAGGCGAACCTGATAAAAAGCCCCCCTGGCCACGGCCGTCATGTGCCCTTCTAAAGACAGCCGTGTGTCCAGGAGGACACCCAAGTTGTGGGCCCTCTCCGTGGGGGCCAATGATTCGCCCCCAATAACCAGCGATGGCGTCAGCTGGCTATACCGGGACGCCGGCAGCCACAGCTACTCGGTCTTGGAAGGGTTGAGTCGAAGCCTGTTTCTCCCCATCCAGACCCGCACAGCCTCCAGGCACTGGGACATCACTTCCAAGGCATCGTTGGGATGGTCTGGGGTGGAAATGTACAGCTGAGTATCATCAGCGTATGATGGAACTCCACCCCAAAAACCACAGATGAGAAATGCAGCGGGAGCTTACATTATGATACCATAATTTTGCTTTCCTCATTCCAACCACCTTTGCCTCTTTGAAAATACCTCCGGTCTTGTCCAGAAGCAAAAAAATACTGGAATAAAATTAAAACATGGTTGGAAGAGATGATACAGTTACGTATTGAATTTAAACCAGAGCTGTTCCTATTGGATATTCTTCCAGAAAAGATTAGTAAGGGAAATACTTATTTGATTATACATGTAATAACAACTGCAAGGATTGTTTATGCTCAAAATTGGAAAGCAGAGAAAATACCTTTGGAAGATGAGGGGATTAAAAAAAATTATGGACTGTGCAGAAATGAATAGATTGACTTTAAGGATTAAAGATAGGGAAGAGATAGATTATTATAGAATATGGAACTGTTTCTATTATTGGTTGGAAAAGAGATATAAAAGATAAAAGCTTTATGGTTATATTTAAAAATTTGATAGGCAGAATTTTGTTTTAGTAAGGAGATATTAAAATGGTTTGTATAAAGATCAAGATAGAAGAAAGTTCCTTTTTTGGAAGAAGAAGAAGAACGACCGAAGATAACCCCGAGATGTCACAGGGACGGGGCGACAGATGTACTAAATGTTTGTTTGTTTTTATAAAAAATAATAAAATAATTAAATAATAAAAGCTGCCTGTAATTACTGCAAGTTCGAATCTCACCAGGCTCAAGGTTGACTCAGCCTTCCATCCTTCCGAGGTAGGTAAAATGAGGACCCGGATTGTGGGGGCAATAAGCTGACTTTGTATAAAAAAAGAACATCGCTTGGGGGGGGGCGAAAGCCCTACTAAGCAGGTATATACAAAAGTATGAAGGCTATCACTTAACGCATTGTAAGCTGCCCTGAGTCTCCGGAGAAGGGCGGCATATAAATTGAACCAATAAATAAATTATATATATATAAAATCAAAATTTTATATATATAAAATAAATTATATATATATAAAATCTCCGGTTGAGGGTTAAAGCAGAACTACTCCTATTTCTGGGATCCCTGCCTTGTCTATTCTAATCCCTTATCCCAGTGCTTGCTGTCATTCATTTTTTTCTTTTCCCCAATCCCCCTGTAAATTTTCCTTTCCTCACCACTTTTTCTGTCTCAGTGCTTATTCTTCTCCCACCACAGTTAAACATTTAAAAAAAAAAAAATACTTCCAGAGGAATTTTAAGCATGATCAAAGCTGTAGTCACATCCAGCATCTTCCTGTCACCAAGATGCCTCATTTACCAGAGGATATTCTGGGGAAATAATTATGTGACGTGTGACTGAGGTTTAAACCCAGACTATACAGACAGTCTCTTCTGATTTTATTTTAAAAGTGTCAGCATAGTAACTGGATTGGTGAACCACAAGACCACAGGGTTCCAGACTTGCAAGATTTGTGCTCGGCCTAATAGGACCACAGAGAACTTGGTCAGCACCTAACAATATACTGTTATTCAGAATATAAAACAAATTATTCTACAATTTATTCTTGAAATGTTTCAAATTTAAACGATTCTTTTTCAAGTTAGCAAAACTCATTTTGAATTCAAACCAAATCTATTTAAAAATCAGAGCATTTCAATGCAATGGTCAGAAAACTCTTGTTTCAAACTCAAAACATTTCATATTTAAACAATGTTTTGCAACCCTTAATAGAGAATGCAAGAAGATTCTCATGCCTGCTCTTAGATTGTATTTAAAATAAAATTGCAAAACAATAAATACTAAAAGCATTTGTTTTTGTCTTAAACATCAAACCTGAAGCAACACATATGTTAATTCCTGGTCATTCATCTTCTTCACATTTTTTAGCCAAGACTTTTTCACTGTTGCCATAGATAACCAGGATTTTCTGACATTTTCTTATTCATAATAGCCATTATTCAGGGACAGAAGTAAGTGTTTGTATGTGGTTTGCAAGATACAAAAAATCTCCCTTTCTCTTCCCTAAAATCTATGAAACTGAGTTTGTTATGATTAAAAATTAAAGAAGAGGACTTAAGTTGGGGGTTACAATGCTGTAGCATTATATCCAGTGGTGAAATCCAATTTTTTTTACTACCAGTTCTGTGGGTGTGGCTTGATGGGTGTGGTGTGGCTTGGTGGGCATGGCTTGGTGGGCGTGGCAGGGGAAGGATACTGCAAAACCTCCATTCCCTCCCCACTCCAGAGGATGGATATTGCAAAATCTCCATTCCCACCCCACTCTGGGGCCAGCCAGAGGTGGTACTTGCCAGTTCTCCGAACTACTCAAAATTTCCGCTACCGATTCTCCAGAACCTGCTGGATTTCATCCCTGATTATATCTAATGTTGTAGCTAAATATACTTATACTTCTGCAGTACAATGACTGATACTAATAAATTCATTATATGAATCTGAGCGATATATAGATTTAAAGAAATAACCTGATCAGAGGAACTCAGCAGATCTTGACAAAGATATATTGGTAAGGTTCTGTAAAGAAAGGTACACCTGCCCTATGTTGATGCTTCTCTGCAGAAATAACACCCTATTAATGACTTGCCATTACATATATCTTAAACTACCTGTCTTTTGTCAGACACAAGGAAAAGGATGAATTGCTCTATGTGTAACACCTCTGAGACAGAAATAGATGGAAGATTAAGAAAACTGGACAGCTCCCATTCATAACTCTCTCCTTCTTGTGAAGTTATAGTCTCATCCACTGGTTGATTAATTGATGTTCACTACAAAACATGACAACTGAAACTCTCCTCTATGCCAAGGTTACACCTTCTTGTGCACCGTCTCTTCAGTTTTTGACAGCACTGCTTTCTTGAGCCAAACTAATTAGGAAAAGGTTGAACCAGTTTAGGTGTGAAAAAACAACCCAGAGCCAAAACCCAATTAACCTCAAATGCTAACTAAATTGGAGATGAACAAAAGTTCCAATCTTGTTACTCTTCAAATCCACCTATATTTTTATGATTATTTTATACTTCATGACAGAAAACTGAAGGTGTGGAAAGCAACACATGCAAAGTGCTTCTCTCCAGATATTCAGTTTACCAAGAAATCAAGATCCTGGAAACTGCTCTCAAAGAACTGGTGCTATAAAGATATTCTCAGCCCAGTTTTATAGCTATAGATTAACATTTGTCAAAAGAAACTCTAGGTAGTAATGCCATTATTTTCAAATTGGCTTATAACAGCCTTCTCCTAGAATTCCCCACTAGCAGAGCCAAAGGGAATTCTGGAGTTGCAATCCCAACACAGTTGCTAGATGTAAGAATATGAAAGGCTGACTAACCAAATATAAAGGAATTGTAATTTCAGAGGATGTATCAATGTATCACTGCATAATTTGTATTGCCATTGACTCTGTTATAATTTTGATGGAGATACAAGTCTGTATTATGTAATACAGTCATAAAAATGAAAGTGCTTGGAAATATATTATATTATAAAAAGTAAAAGGTTTGCATCCAGTCTATTAGTTTAATTTACATAATTTGTTGAAGCGAGTTTCACTAAACTGATCAACATCCCATAAGGAGACCTTCATTATTATTTTTTTCCATACTAACTCTCTCTCTCTAATAAATTAAATTGCAGCAAGTAATTATTAAATGTAAAACTGTACATTCAATCAGGGACTGGCACTTTTTAATCATATTAAAGTATATTTATTATTACAACAGTAGTTCAGGGATTAACTGAATAGGATAGCGGCAGAACCTTCATCAAAATGGAGACTGATGTCGAATTATTCCATTCCCCTGGTTTTTTTGCCCCTAATTCCTGGACAAAAATGCCCTGCAGGAAAAAAAAATTGATTCAGGAGAGTTGATTTAGGGGGTAAAGTAGCAAAAATGTACCTAATTTGCCACAACATGGGTATGTGATTAACTTGAATAAAAACTTGTTTTATTTTGAAAATAGTGATTATGGATAGTGTTCTCAACCTCAAGTTTGTATTTTTGTTACCCTACCAGCAGTATATACTGTATTTTTTATTAGCTTTCAAATTTATTAGACTTATAATGGTGTTTTAAATCTATTATACCTGTTTCTTGTATGTAATATGCTATTTTACTGGGTTTCTATATTTCTATAGGTTAGAAGGGGGGGCGAAATTATTGTATTTTATTCAAAATTTAAAATTTTCTATAAGTAGAATCAAAGTCAGGATAAAAAACCAAACTAAAAGTGTGATCAGTTGGGCATCTTTTTGTATATGCAGCCATTCTAATTCTTTCATTATGAGAAAAAGAAAGTGTTAGGCTTATTTATAGCTCATTTTTTGCAGTCATGAGCAATTTCCATAGTAGGCAAAGGCCATCCATTCCCCATATCTCTCTTCCCTCATCAAAACTTACTCATCATCTTTTCCAACTTTTTCTGGGCCTCTCTCCCAGAATCAGATATCATTCCAAGCTCATATCCTGCTTCTAAGTTTCTATCCCTGTCTTAGACTATTTGCAAACTAAAAATACAGTTGTCTAAATCTTGTAAATTTGGAATCAAAATTACAGGCAGTATTTTATGCCTCTCTTTAGCTTTTGCATTTCAGAATCTTTTCTTTGGGGGGAAGGCCACAGGGAAGAGGAATCCTGGGATGTTTCTGGAGTATCTTAACCATCCAGGGGTATCAAACTGCCAGCCCACGGGCCAGATGCATCACGCACAGGGCACGCTGACCCCGGTTTCACAAAGGCAAAAAAGTCACGATATGTCATGTGACATCACGTGATGTGATCGAATTTGACACCTGTATCTTAACCTATCTGGGATATAATGTTTGCTTTTCTTATAGTCTTTACTAAGTCTTCTCCTCCACAGAAAAAAAACAGACTGGTTACCAGTCTTCTCCTCAACCTTGAGATAATTTATATGTGTACAGTACTGTTTCTTAAGAGACACTTTATCAGAAAATCTCAGAGCAACTGGTTAAATTGGAAATATGGGGGGAAAGCATCCAGGAAGAAAACAATTGGCAATGCATATTATTATCAAGAACTACTCGGAAATCACCTTGCGGCAAGCTTGAATTGAAAGAGACTTTTTCTCTTTTAACTTAAGCAGCTGGTGAATTGTAAAAACATCTGTTAGACTCTCATATGGGCATGGCAAAAATGATGTGGTAAGGGCTAGAATAGGAACAGAAAATTCAAAAACATTTATTTCTGAACAATTATAAGATTATCCTTGCTGCTCTTCTTGTTGGACAATGAAGAAAAACCATTACCCATACTTGAATCACAACTGATTGATCAAAATAGATTTTTTCTGCATAGGTGGAAGACTACTATTGCAAAGACTTAGCATGGATAAATCACGAAGGGAAGGGACTACTATGCAAACAAAGTGATTTGGAAAATGCCACATAAGAATTATTATCTTTTCTTGTTGGAATGTTTATGAAAGGACACGTTCCTAGGAGAGGGCCCATATTGGTGCCATTGTCATATTAGCCCCGGAAGCTTCCACACTGCCACCTTCTCATGTGTGTGAAAGTAGAAGGGGGGGATTTAGTAGAGGAAATGTATTTAAACAAAAAAGCATTCTTCCTTTCGGTCAAGGTCAGGACAATCCTGCATCTGGAGAAGGAGTGGTTGGAGTGATGTCTCGAAATGGGATGGATGGTGATTGGAACATGTGATCCAGGGGTGAAATGCTCCCTGTTCGGACCGGATCGCGTGATCCAGTAGCGATGGAGGCTGGTGGTTTGGAGAACCGGAAGCAAAAATCCCTGCCCCACCCCCCCCCACCCTCATGTCCAGCTGAGCTGCACAATCATCAGAGGCTTTTTTTTTTACTTTTAAAAGCATTTTTTCTACAACCTCTTCGGCCAAAAAATGCTTTTAAAAGTAAAAAAAAAAAGCCTCTGATAATCGTGCAGCTCAGCTGGGATCGTCAAAAGCTTTTAAAAGACAAAAACTCTTTTTTTCTTTTAAATGCCTCTGACGATCCAAGCTGAGTTGCCTGATCGGTAGACACTTTTTTAAAAACCTCTGCTGATCAGGCAACTCAGCTGGGATCATCAGAGCCTTTTGAAAGCTTTTTTTTACAACCTCTTCGCTGAAGAGGTTGTAGAAAAAATGGTTTTAAAAGTAAAAAAAAAATTGGCCACACCCACCCAGTCACATTACCCCCCCCCCCACCAAGCCACGCCCACCAAACCGGTAGTAACAAATTTTAGATTTCACCACTGATGTGATGGACTGATGAGTGAGGGATGGTTTTGGAGGTTTTGATTACTGAGAGAAAACCCGGAACTTTCAGGTTTTCAGATTCAGGTTTTCCCAGATGTGCCAGTATACCTACTCTAATAAATGGAACTTTGAGAAAATGCTTGCCTCTGAGTTTTTAATTAGAGTTGGGTTTTTCTGGAACGCTGACAGCCATGAGAAAATCATTGTCTGGAAAGGCACTTAGGTTAGGAGGAGAACTGATAGGTGCAGTGTGGTATAATGTAACTATAGATGTATCAAAAAGAATTTCTTGAGCGTATCCATTAGTATACCTATACTTCACAAAAATATCTGCATATAATCTAATATTAAAATCTTTACTTTTGCTGTTTTGTATGTAATTTACTCTTGTAAATTATGCTAGTTGTGAAAAATAATAGCAGTTTTTGTACAAAGCTAAACGTAGTATACAATCAATCAGTTATATTTTTGCAGCCCTTCAAAGATGATAGAATTATATCAGCCAACAAAAGGCATAATTTCATTCACAGTTTGAAAGAGGCTTTAATATCCAGAAAGATAAAAAGCTTCTGAAAAATGTAAAATAAATGTAAGGGGGCAATCAGTCTCTAAAAACATCAGGGAATACTGCCACAAATTTAAAGAAGAATGAACCATTATCAGAAAAGCTTTCATGGTGAGCCCAGTGATGACTGGGAAATATAAGAAAATACTTACAAATTGCTTATACTTTATATGATAAAAATATAGGGTGTATCTCAAAAGTAAAGTTCCTAACCAAAAATATTCAACCATGCTCATAAAGGGAAAATTTAATAACAATGTGTCAATCAAACAGTGTCAATCAATCAAATCAAAGATATAAAGAGAGAAATGAATGAGATTTTAAAATTTGACACAGGATGCTTCTATTACTTATACAACCAATCCTTGGCAGCAGGAAAAAAAAGTTAATCCATCATCCGATTCCATCCAATTGTTGAGGATGGTTTGTTTCACAGACTCCAACTGAGGTTGTAAATATTGAAACCAACCTTTTCTAAGCAAAGCTCACCATTTAATGTTTACCCAAAGCTATTCCTTTTAACAAATCTAATTTCAAGTTTCATGTTTTTCAACTTGGAGCATTTAACATTTTAAAAATGTCATTGCTACAGAGATATTTACACAAGAATCTGCCTTCTTTTCAGTCAACCATCTACCTCAGTATTGTTGACATTGACATTGAGATGAAGGAGGTGTTTTCCTCCTTCACACTGCATATCCTAGGTAGTCTGGCAATGCCAAGGATTAAGCTTGAAACTTTCTGTAAGTAAAAAGATAACATAAAAATGTTTAAGATCCAGGGTATACATAGATCCAGGATATACATGGGCAATCTGCAGTTGCTGTATGTACCGTATGGAGACACTCTACTCTCTTTTTGGAATGCTTAGTCCCCTCCAATTATGTTAAGTTCCCTAAGCCACAGTTCATACTGTATAACCACTCAGATATCATAGCACATGGAAGATGGCAGGCTGAAGACAGCTCCATGGAAAAGTGGAATCAATGTTTGCAGTATTAACAAAGTAGGTGAGTAGTAGAGTTTTCTATGTTTCTCTCTGGAGAAAAGAGAGAGACATGAGATGGCCCAAGCTGCTTTTTCCTTGTGGTTCCTTTTCCTCATGAAGAGAACATAAAAAGTGATCTCTGGTGAGGCAAGGAGAATCAGGAGATGGGAGAATTTGTCACATTTGCACCAATTGCAGACGGAGCCTTTTAAAGGGCACTAAGTTCACTGCTAACTACTTCAGGAAATTGCCTATAAACTGCTTCAAAGAAGTTAGACACCTGCAAAATGACAAGGCTGGAAGTTAACGGGTGAGTGTCTTCAATACTCAATATAAGAATATGAAGGTGTATTTTTATAACTCTTAAGAATTTAAAATAAACAGCAAAAACCAAGACAAGGTTTTGTCTACAGAAGATTTTAAAGGATTAAAAAAACTTCAGAGTTTTGGATTCTGAATATTAAGACTTTGAAACTATTTTTAAAGTGAATGTATGTTTATGGGGAAGATTTTTTTTTTTTAAATTGTAGACACGATGACAAATAACTTAAAATGGGATTCAGAGATATGTTTGACAATCAAATACATCAATTATTAATCTAACAACTTGTTTTTAGAAAAACAAAATGTAAAAACCCTTAAAAATAATAGCAGCCCAATGACATGGTAGCACCTGAGCCCAAACACAAAACAGAAAAGCTACCATCTTTGCTATTTTTTTAGAAGCTAACAACCACCCTAGGTTTTGTAGAATTTATAAATCAATTTTAATAATATTTCTACAAGAGACATGGGTTATTGAATCCTTACAACTTAGAGATGTCCCATCTCATTCATTACTAACCCATCCATATCTTAAAGGAGGCTGTTTCTGCATCCTACTACCTGATTCCTTGCACATCCAAATAATATCTGTCTTCAGATGTGACCAACTATTAATAGCAATCTCTAGCCTAATTAATTCCATTAAATTTATTCTGGTAAATGTTTATTTCTACTGCAAAACTAATAGCCCAATTAATGATTCTTGGGGCTATTTTGAAACCTGGCTTAGTGAGCTAATTGTGCAACATCCTGATTTTACTTCACTATTGGTTGGTGGTTTTAATATCAGAACTGGAAGAAATGATAAAGCTTTATTACAACAGTTTTAATTCCTCATATTCTTCCCTTCCCTGGAGAGCCTTCACAGAAGCCATAAGATACTGGCATTAACATGAGGAGGGTGGAGACTGTTTTTACTGACAGTAAAATCTGATGTAAAGCCATTAAAAGGCTATTTGCCTGGTAACTCTGAAGAACAGTTCACCTTCTGGGGCTCTCGATGAGTATCTAACCTGAATTATATATTAATATCGAAAAGCAAGCTATTGTTGTGCAAGGATTTCAGAGTGATATTTGGGGTCACCACCTCCTAATATTGGGCCTCATTGCCCTGGCTGATATAAAGCAGAACAGACAACAGGATCCTCCTAAGCCCTTACCTGCTATTATATCAGATCAAAATGGACAAGCAATCTGTTGCACTCCAGTCCTTTAATGTCCAGCAAACTGTCCTCTATTGACTTCAGGTAGCTATAAAGAAACAGCATCTGTCTTTCGCAGTCTTACTATGGTCACCCAAAATTATATCCAACCTACAGCATCATAGTCTACTATGCATCAACCACTTGGAAAATCTAAACCATGATTTGATAAAGAATATGCTTTGGTTAAAAGCCAGGAATGCAGGCATATAAAAGGACATGTTCGGCTAATAATTCCTATTCCTATGACATCTTTTATAAGAATAAAAGGAAATATAAGAAACTATTAAAGTAAAGGGGGAAAAAAGAACAAAATGCCCAGGAATACTGAACAGAGATTTAGCAGAATGTCACAAACAAAAATCATTTAGGCTTCTAAAATCAAAACCTAAAATTAACACAAAGCCACAAAATGATATTAATTCAATTCACCTTGAGATCTGGGTACAGACTTTTCCGAAGTACATTTTTACCTATACAGGATTGTATCTCAACATTTTGGATGTAGAGAACTCTATTCTACAGTGTGGTCGTCAGTAACCCATATGGAAATATAAAAAGTATTAAAGCTCCTGGTTCAGAATTAATTCCTCCAGATTTCTTAAAATTAAATCCATCATGATAGGTTTCAGTGTTAACCCCATTTTCTACTGCTATAAAAAAAATGGTAGTTCCCCAAACCTGGCTTACTTTCATCACTCTCCCAATATATAAGAAAAGAGACAGACCTTTTGTTCCAGCCAACTGTCATCCAATTAGTATTCGCTCTGTAATTAGTAAACTTTTTGATAGATTTCCATGCCACAAATTATAGGATTGGCTGTTTTCTGATAACATTATGGTGCCAGAACAGGAAGGATTTGGAGATGGACATTCAATAGTACTGTAAATCAATGCCTAATATTGCATCATTTGGCAGAAAAATACTATAAATTTCCAAACGTAGGTCATTTTGCTACCTTTATTAACTTAAAGGCAGTTTTTTATTCTATTCCTTGGAGGAAACTAGCTAACTAATCAATAGCCTCATCTTCTTAATTTGATTATTCAGCTACATTGCAATATCAGTTTACCTATAGTTTACACCAGGGGTGTCAAACTCAAGGCCCACGGGCCATATCCAGCCCGCAGGGTGCTTAGATCTGGCCCACAGGGCTGATCTGAAAACATCAAATGACTCTGCAATGCAAAAATGGAGCTAGGGAGGCAGAGGGTTGCAGGAAGCAATCGCAGCCGGAAATGGAGCTTGGGAGCCCATTTTCTTTTTTTTCTTTTTTTTTTTATAGTTTTTATTGAATATAAATATTAAAAAAGACATACGTAACATATACACAACTAACATTTATACAACATATACACAAAAAGAATATAATTTCTTCTTAAGCATTTTCAGAGTGACGTTCTACAATTCTACTTATAGTATATTCCTTCACCTTTCTGTAATCTAATAATATTTTTATTACATATATATGTATCAATCAGTAATATATCCCCTATATCAGACTATTATAAAATATGGAATAATTGGTATAATTGGTTAAAAATTAGAAATATACAAAATATACAAAAAATACGGGAGCCCATTTTCATTGGTAGAGCGCTTGGGCCGCCACAGGAGCCCCCAACATGAACAAGGTCGAGCTGGCTGTGCCCACCCTGCCCATGCCCACCCCAGCCCCCCAAGGTCCAACACAACCCTGATGTGGCCCTCAATAAAATCAAGTTTGACACCCCTGATTTACACAGTAAACTGTAGATAACTTACACAGGTTAAAGGCATTAATTTTGATGATCTGACAAAGCCTATCCTCACTCATGAAGGGGTTAAGCACACATGCATATTATCCCCTTATGTTTTAACATGTATATGAACACAAAATTATCTTGTAGCTTTTGCCACTCCAGACTTCCATTCTCTACCCTTCACCCATCTTCCAATCCCAGTTTTGTATGTATCAATCTATCCTGAGTGATACTGCCTGAATAGCCTCTTCTTCCCCATCTGACTCATCATATAATCTGATAGGAGAATTAGTAAAGCCTCCAAACACTTGAAAAACAAGGCAGTTCAGCATCAAACATATTATAATATCCCGTGGAGGATATAGCTAAACTACACTAGGTAATTAAACTTAATAAGTCTGGGTCGCTCACAACAATCAAAGAAATTACAATGAAATAAAGAAAAGATGGCAAGTGATGTGAAGTGTGGGGCCTCGTGCTTCTTCGCTAAAGCCCTGGGTGAAGAGTCAGGTCTTCACAGCTCTTTTAAATGGTAGCAGAACGGAGCCCATCTGGATTTTGAGGGAGCCTCTTTGCACAGTTCAGAACACAAGTTTCCTTTTCTTAGTGTCAGGTTTCCTTTTCTTTTTAGATTTGATAATTAAGTAGGCTGGCAGTAGCTCTACCACAATACACAGCTCAGATCTTGAGAAAATTGTATAGCAGGATTACCTTTGTTTCTTGGCTAGTAAACTTGGAATTAAGAGACTATATAGGCATTCAGAATGATGCAAAGATTAATTCTGCATAGGTTAAGTTCCTTTTCCTACTAGAAGCACTTTTGTGATATCTATATTAAGCATCAGTTTGTTTTCCTTCATCCAATACATTACTGACATCAATTATTGTCTTAGTACTGAACAATTTCATTAGACCAACACTTGTGGATTTTAGTCACAAATGGAAAGCAATTATCTAGATCTGAAGTTTAGCTTCTAAAAAAGAAATGGTTGGCTAAAAGATACTGATTGCTATTGTGGATGACTAGCTGCCCAGAATATTTTCTCACCAGGATTGCAACTAACCTGTTCTTTGATATGTGGACTTTTATCTGCAATTCTATAATATAATATCTATTCTATTCTAACCATACATGCAGGTTATGATTAAAATAATGTAGATATTGCATTACATTAATCAATGAAAAATGTGGCTAATCATCAATTTGAAAATATAAAATAAAACACTAATCAAGTTGACTATTTCTCCTCGTCTCTACTTCAAAAAATAATTTTATATGGACTGCAATGCTTTTCTACAGAATGCTTACAAATATTTCGAAGATGAAAAGTAAGACAAATGTAAGAATAAAGAAGAGTAGATCCAGCTTAGTGTAGAGGTTTAAGGTGCTATCCTAGAAATCTGGAGTTCTACTTTGGGCAGGAAAACCAGTTCAATAATTTTGGGCCAGCGACTCATTCTCAAACCAACCCACCTCACAGGAATGTTATGGGGAAAATGGAGGAAGGATATTTATGTATGTTTGCCAACTTGACTTACTTATAAAGTAATAAAGGCAGAATTTTTAAAAATATAATAAATAAATACATAAATAAAATTGCATAATTTGCATCAGAAGTCACCAGAGTTACATTCAGACTTTCTGGATAGAAATTAGAAAGTGGACTTAAGCTAAGGCCAACTACAGATAGTCCTTGACTTATGGCCACAGTTGAACCCAAACTTTCCATTGCTAAGCAAGACAATTAAGTGAATTTTGCCCCATTTTATGACCTTTCTTGCCACAGTTGTGAAGTGAATCACTGCAATTGTTAAGTTAGTCACATAGTTGCTAAGTAAATCTGGCTTCCCCATTGACTTTGCTTAATAGAAGGTCATAAAAGATTATCACATGACCCGGGGACACTGCACTGTAAAGTGCAATCAGACTTACAAACTGCTGTTATTGTAGCCTATCACATTTAAAAATATAGCCCTAATCGTCCTGTGAAATCAGTTTCCTGATCTTGTCTACCTCATGGGGCTGCCACTCATACATTAATCAGATACATCATCGGATATAAATTGGAGAAGTTGATGTAATCGATCAACATTTTACCAAAATCAGTGTGTTAAGCATCTAAGTTGCTACATTCCTCCCAAAAGTGAAGTAGTATATTTCCCGGTTGGAGCATACTGAAAACCTGTACTGTAAACTATTCCTGCATGATTACTGCAAGATCCAATAGAGTTGATTATTTGGATAGCATGGTTATTATTAATATTTTTAAAAAAGAACAAGAGCAAGCTGTAAAAGTAGCCTAATGATATTATATAAAGCAATCAATTAATAAAAAGGATAAAGATATTTTGACAAATAATGAAATGCATTAACAAATAAAGGCTTCTTTTGTAGATTTTTGTGAACTACATTTTCATTGTGTATTTCTTATCTGTTCAAGCTATAGCTTTGCTTTTCATTCTTTAAACTGAGCCACTTCCTGTGTTGTATTTGGGAGCCTCAGTAGGGAGGTGCAGCAGATAAATGTACTTGAAGTTGGCTCTGATCATCCTTTCAGATCTTATCACAGTCATGCTAGCAGGAAATGGTAAGAGTGGCTTATATCTATTTCAGTAATAGAACAAGATTCGCTCAGCCAGTACTACGGTATGATATATGTTGATTGTCTGCATGTTTGATCCATTATTACAGGTTAAAGGGGTAATTGGTAATAAAGCACATATAAATTAATATTGCTGCCTCTTTCTCAGTAGATATATGTGCATAAAACACATTTTATTATGACAATGTAGTGCAAAATGTAAACAAAATTGATGAAGCCAATATCAATATAAATTCTAGTTTTCATATGTATGCAAATTGATACATTTTATACTTAATTATCTTTCTTAAAAACAATTTTGGTAGAAATTTTATTTCTTCTTTTCATAATTTGGTCAGAGCTGCCTTTTTTCTAACTTTCTAACAGTATTCTTTGCTGTGGAAATTGCTGAATGCTATATTTAAATGGATTTAAAGGTTCAGCATTATAGATAGTCCTCGAATTATAACCACCATTGAGCCCCAAATGCCTGTTATTAAGAGAGATGTTTGCTATATGAATTTTGCCCCATTTTACTACCTTTCTTGCCACATTTGTAAATGTACCACTGCAGTCGTTAGTAATATCTTTGTTAAGTAAATTTGGCTCCCCCATTGACTTTGCTTGTCAGAAGTTCACAAAAGGTGATCACATAATCCCAGGACCATCAAAAATATCAGTCAGTTGCCAAGTGTCTGAATTTTGATCGTGTAACCATGGGGACACTGCTAGGGTCGTAAATGTGAAAAACAATCATGTCACTTTTTTCAGTGTTGTTGTAACTTTGAACAGTCACTAAATGAACTGTTGTAAGTCAAAGACTACCTGTACTGCAGTGCAGTGTCCATGACAGTTCCATGAACATGATTCACCATCATTCAGCACTCTGATGGATGATAGTTGGACATTGTGCATTGCGCGTGGAAGGGAATAATATTAGGATGGATGACAGAATGGAATTGTTTAGCTTTTACCTTGGGTTGATCTGCAGCCAAGACACTGATTAGATTGGTGATAATACTTTTCAGGGAATCTGGAAAAATACTCTTAGTGTTAATGCGCTTAGCTTTTGTTTCTATGATTATTATACTATTGAATCTGCTGTTAATTACACTTAAGAATATGCTATGTTAACTAATGCTGGTTGCAGCAAAGCCATCACTTCAGTGAAACCAGATGACTGGAATGTTTCTATGGCTGATACAATAAATCAGGGGTCCCCAACCTCTGGGTCGGGGCCCACTACCAGGCTTTGAGCTGTTTGGAACTGGGCCACAGAAGTGACGATCGAGCACGCACATGTATCCCCTCTTGCCTGAGCAGCAGGCAAGCCCCTGTTCACATGCTCCATTTGTGCAAGCAGCAGGCGCACATGCCCTCCACTTGTGCAAATGGAGCTGCACCCATGTGCCCTTGCCCTCTCTCACACAGAACCATCCCCTCTTCCACCCCCCTCCCTCTGGCCCGTAAAGCCGGAGAGGTTGGGGAACTCTTCCATAAATGGCAAGCTCAACCAAAGATTCCTGAATAGTAGATTAATAAGAAAAGTTATCATTGATCAGACTACAAAGAAATTATAAATAACATTATGTATCTTCTATTTCACTATAACAGGAGATAACAGGAGATACCATGGAAGCCATTGCAAAATTTGATTTTAATGCATCAGGAGAGGATGAACTAAGTTTCCAAGCACAAGATGTTCTGAAGGTATGTATCAATCAACACTTCTTCAAAGACATTTCCAGAGCATCACCTTTTTTATTCCCCAAATCCTCAAAAGCAGTTTGAAACTAACTAATAATTATCTTCACTGCCAGTGAACTCAAAGTGCTGAAATACTATCATTGTGCACTCCAGATGACTACTAAGATAGCACAAAGAGTGGCATTCAGCTGTCCCTCACCCGTGTTAATAATTAAGTATTAATTGCCTGGTAATTTCCCCAAAACAGTGAGCACAGGCAACAAGGGAAGCCGCAATTCCATTAAGTGAATATCCCTTGGCTACCTTTAAAAAAAAAATCAGCAACAACAACAGCTTGATGCTGAATTCTGTAGGGAAGAGGAAGAAGTTGGTTTGAAATGAAAAGTCAAGCAGCAGGTTTCTGCCAGCAGAGAAGCCGTATGCCCAAAATACTAAACAGCTTCAGCATTTCCAGTGGGAAAGGAATTTCTGAATACATTGCAATTGAACCAGAAATAAATTGGCTCAGCTGCCAAACAAAGATGGCCTAGGTTACATAGATGCAAAACTGATTTTTGGAGCATTGCAAAGACTACATATGGAAGTGTCTCCTATGAAGAGATAATATATTTGTACCAGTGGTGAAATCCAAATTTTTTTACTACCGGTTCTATGGGCATGGCTTGGTGGGCGTGGTTTGGTGGGCATGTCAGGGGAAGGACACTGCAAAATCTCCATTCCCTCCCCACTCCTATGGGAAGGATATTGCAAAATCTCTATTCCAACCCCACTCTGGGGCCAGCTCCGAACTACTCAAAATTTCCACTACCGGTTCTTCAGAACCCATCAGAACCTTCTGGATTTCACCTCTAATTTGTACTGTTAATAATCAGTAACACAAGCCATAAACTAGAACTCATTCTAAAAACATTATCTTTAGCCAAAAGATTGATGAATAAATTTTCCAATAAACCTTTTCCTTCTTTAGTACAAGTTTTTAGTTTGTATTTCAAAGATGAGTTAAAGAATAAAATAACTGGATTTAGCACAAGATATTACTCAATTGCAAATTGAAAGAAATACAAAGCATTTTATTTCCAGGGGAAAACATCGATATATAAAAAAGGAGGTTCCTTAAATATGAAATATTTTATAAGAATTCATAAGAAATTAGTATGATCATAAATGTGAAACACCTTTTTTACACAGTTTAGGGCAGGTTTTTTCACACTGGGTTCCACAAGAATTTGAGACACTGAAGACTAAAACCCAAAAGTTTATTCACAGCAAATTTTCAGGAGTTTGGATGTTTTTTAAACAAAACTAACATTGCCTGAAAAACATTAAATTAAAAAATACTATTTTACAGAGCGCAGAATTGCTTTTAAAAGGCAAAATATAGATATTAACAAAGCAGGAAGGATGAGGCCCGCTGAAAGGAAGAAACCTAAATCTCTACATGAACCTCTTCTCAAAAAGATATTATCTGAAAACTGTCCTCTTTACCTCAGAGCATTTATTTATTTATTTCTCTGGAAATGTAATTCCAATTATACAAGTATGTTTTAGTATTGCTCAGATTTCACAGTTTGTCTACAGGAAGAAGAAAAAAATGTAATCAATTAGATGTAAAGAAATTTTGAGATCAGCAGCTTGTTATGCAATTTTGCTGGGACAACACTACTTTTTGGGAATCTGACTTCAGATAAAATTATTAACATTTATAGAAATATTAATTTATGGTTAAATTAGCAGCATTTTTTTCATATTTCTCTGAAATAGAAGTCATTATTATTTTGCTATCTTAACAGACTTCCCACATTTAACCTGTGTATGACACTTAAAATGATATCTAATTAGGAAAGGACATACATTCAGTGAGTGTGAAGAGATAATGCTAAACACAGTTACTACAATTCAGCACAGATATTGGCTTGTTTAAGCATATGTGCTGTCAAAATCCATGAGTAATGAAACGGTGTGTGGACTCACCTCATGAATTTAGTTGTCCCTCGTGCAATATAAACATTTATTCTTAATTACACATGAATACATGTCATATGTAAGTTTGCATGTGCATTGTTCTATATACTTTTTCCTCTGTCCTCTACTTAAACTAGAGGATTACTATTATGGTCAACCTTCATTCAATTATTATTATCTTAATATTTATTGATAACACACCTATTATTATTGGTGTTATCTTTCTTGTGTCACAGTTGTTCTAGCTCTGTTTCCAGGTCTTTGTATTTTGTGATTTACTCCAGTTCTTTCTCTTTTATTCTGCTGTCTCCAGGTACTGCCATGCACTATCCAGGCGTTTTGTTTTTCTTATCAACAATTGTTAAGTCTGGGATGTTATGTGGCAAGTGTCTATTTGTTTGAATTCTAAAGTCCCAGAGTAATTTAGTTTTTTCATTTTCTATTACTTAGTTTATTTTGTAGCCATCAGTTCTTGCTTGCAGGCAAATGGTATTTCTTGCAGATAGTTCAATGTACCATTGTTGCTACTTTGTCATACCATTGCTTGTACTTAGTCCGTGTGATCTTCTTGCAACAGCTAAGCTTTATTACTATTATGATTCACTGCACAGTCAGCCACGTGTGGATTTAGAGTGGATTTGATATTTCTAACCACCTATCAAGTCCTTTCCAATAGACAGATGTTGTTGTTGTTGTTTTAATTTACTTACTAATTTTCTATGTCTCCTGAATTGATGAAGCCAACTCTACTATAAATTCATTACATTACTTCATAAACATATTTTCAAAATCTCCTTTCACTGTTTTCTAAAATCATTTTAGCAATTCCACAGTCTCAATCCAGGCTGCCGTAATCTTCCCAAACTATTTTATTTATTTTTTACTTTATTTCTAAACCACTCACACTTCCATTTGGTTTCCCTGTTTCTTTTTATTTTTGATTATGAAAGGGTTATTTCCTCACACAAGCCAAGGAAGAATTATAAATTATATAAATTATAAATTGCAAGATTTACGGGATGAATACACTTCTCGCTATTATTTGCAGCCATTTAGAGAGATAGATTCTTAAGGGACAGCAGAGTCATTTAATTGATTCACTATCTCTCTGTAAGACTGAACATCTTTAAGAGGTGCAATATAGTATCTTAGAAGCCGTTGTTATGATGGACACCTATCATGGGCACATTGAAGGAAAAGAGACACTTTGGCTGAAATTCTACCTTTAATATTTTTATAAATAACTCTATGTTGCAAATATAACTAATACTCTTTCCTCCTCCTGTGGGCATGATGGCTCAGTGATTAAAGACGTTCAGTGGTTAAAGATCCTAAGCTTGTTTGAGATCCAAGCATGGCACAATGTGTGAGCTCCTGTTACCCCAGCTCCTAGCAGTTTGAACCTAGCAGTTCAAAAACATACAAATGTGAGTAGATAAATAGGTACTACTTCTGTGGGAAAGTAAAATAAGTGTTCCATGCTCTTCAGCATATAGTCATGCTGGTCACATGGCCATGGAAATGTCTTCAGACAACGCTGGTTCCCTAAGAACTGGAGAAGAGCACTGCCCCTTAGAGCAGGGGTGGGCAAATGTGGCCCTTTTACAACCTGTGGACTTCAACTCCCAGAATTCCTGAAACAACCAGAATTCTGGGAGTTGAAGTCCACAGGTTGTAAAAGGGCCACATTTGCCCACCCCTGCCCTAGAGTTAGATATGACTGGATAGGAGAAAAATTTACCTTTACTTTTACCTTCCTCCTCCTGTTTTTCTTCACAACAACCCCATGAGGTGGGTTAGGCTGAGAAGAGAATGACTGACTTCTAGCCGGTACCTTAATCACAAGACCAAACCGGCTCTCAAATAAATTTTATATGATATGAGTTATTCTTTATAAACTAATTAACCAAAGCACCAAAGTAGGGGAAGGAATCCAAACCCTCAATACAACTTTTAATTTTTGTTGTTGTTGTTGTTATGCTCACATAGTTGTTTAGGTCCACCCTCCTCCTGGTCCTCCTCCTCCTCATCCTCCTTATTTTTTGAGATACTGAAGCACACTCTGGAACTGAAATTCTGTGCAATCAGAGCTTTTTTTTTCTTAAAGGAAAGTGTTTGCATATAGGTTTTCTCCCTATACATGTCCATGCCTAATAAGAGAAAGTCAGGTGCTATCAATTTCTCTTAACAGTTGGCTTGGCACACCTGCTATGCTAGTTCATTTCTACTGAGGTAAGAAAACAGAGTTATTTTCAAGAAAAAATGACTGCAGCTTGTTTCAGATCTCTGGAGGAAAACTGATAAGAGTTGATAGCAGGAAGCATAGCAAAGGAGTTAAGGAGGCATAAAATCTTCAAAATGTAGGCTAGCAGAAGGCACACATATACCTTCAAGTAATTATAGTTTTCCTTCTGATTTACAGATCTTAAGCTCTCAGGAAAATTGGTATAGAGCTGAGTTGAAGAATTATGAGGGATATGTCCCAAAGAATTATATTGATTTTCAGGTTCCCGGGTAAGTATACAATTTCTACATTTATGTTCATGTTCTACATGTCATTGACTTCTGTGTACTCATTTAAGAAATAATTTAACAAATGGGTAAAAAAAAAAAGGAAGTGAAACATTTCTGGAAAAAAAAGTTCCTTTTTCCATTTTTAGCTAACTTCCTTTTCCAGAAATATTCAGAACTCTGAATATTTTCCTAGTGACTTTTCAGCAACTTTCACACACATACAAAAAAACATATAAACAAATATTCAGAAAACTAGAAGAGATTAATATTATCCTGCCATACCAAATTACACAATCCTATTTGCCAAAGTAAGCCCAAAAATTTAAACCATACCAAGCAGATGCTTCAATATCCACTTGAAATATTTTAAGGGTAGCCAAAAAAAGTTGCACATATAATATATAAAACTCAGAATTCCTTCTAAAATACTTATAATTTCTGAATTAATTCCTGATTCATTCAAAATAGCTGTAGTATTTGTAAGTTTATACATAGCAAAAAATTAAAGCAAGTGGATGAATTTCAGTAGAATGTTAATTAACGTTGGGAAACTAAATGAAGAAATTTTGAGACATATAAACTCTGAAAAAAAAAGGAAATGGGTAATCTGTTGCAAGAAATTACAGCAAAAATGACTATATATAAAAAAGTGCACTTCACTTTTTATATGAAACTGAGATTTGAGTTTATCAGGAGTAATATAAATTAAATAATATAAAAATAGATTAATTGAGAAGTGTGTGTGGAAAAACAAAAAGAATGCATGGCTATCAAATGAATGAGTACACAAAAGTCAGTGCCCGGTAGAAAAGAAGTATGTTGAAGTGTCTTCATCACAGAGAAAATAAATAAGGATTAAATAGCAAGACAAATACTTCTATATGGAAACCTTAAATTAATTGAGAGGAAAGGAAAGGGAAGTTTGAAAAAAAAGAAGCAGACTCAAATTGATGAATCCTCAAAAAGAAAGCAGCTTTGTATTTCTCATGGTTTTTCTGTCCTCCGCATTACATTACTAATCCAGAAAGGAAATAGCACCCGGAGCCAGTCATTATAGCATGAAAACCATGGGTTTTGTGGGTGTTTTTCCCCCCTCTTCTTGTGAACCAAGCAACAGTGGCTTGTTAACTATTCTAGTGTAGGAAGTTAGCACCCACCCCTCTCCTAGAAGAATGAAATATTATAGAAAATATTAAAAAGGCCCAAGCAGTCATATCTCCCTGTTAATTCCATGGGGAAGAGGCATCCCCCTCAGGCAAGAGATACAGAAAAGAGATCTCCAAAACCCAAGTCCTGACTGTGACTCACAAATGGTGCTGCCCAGTTGCCCAGTAAAGCTGGATATGCTGCACTGGT